>NC_067151.1:4457502-4757502 GCF_903995435.1 Acomys russatus | reverse complement strand
AAAGGAATTAGGCCATGTTTTAAGAAACTCTCAGACTGTTTACAAAGTACCCACACTATTTTCCTTCCCATAAGCCATATGTTGTATACTAATTACTCTGTACCCACCATATAGGCAGTACTTTAGTTCTGTTCAATTTGAGGGGTGAGGTATCAATCTTGTGTCTCTTTAAGTCCCCTTCGACTTTAGTCTTGCTTCCATGCTCTGATTTGTTTCCAGCATTTTTCTGCTTTACTATTTACTCAAATAATTTCCATGGTGTCTATATGTGTCCTGGATGCAATTGTTCCAGTTCATTGTATTTATATAAATTCATTTGCATATTTCTCATCCTATTGTTCTTTTTCTGTTTCTTCTACTGGAGTTGAATGAGAATCTATTAAATTCCATAGTGTGGTGTGGAGGTGTTCAGTGAAGGGTGAGATCTATTACTGATTTCAATAAACATATACAACAACTGTTGACTAAAATTCAACTCAAGTAGAATATATTATATTTCACAGTGTGGTCTGTTCTTTTTGTGTGTGTATGTCAGGCATTCTTTTTTTATTGAGAAATAAAATCATTCATATTACATCTCAATTGCCGTCTCATCCTGTGTATCCTCCCATTGCTTCCTCCCTACCACTTTCACTTCATTCCCCTTCCCTATGACTGTGACTAAGGGGACCTCCTCACCTTAAATATAATGCTAGAGTTTCAAGTTTTTTTTTTTTTTTTTTTTTTTTTGGTAGTCAGCTATCCTTCCTCCTAGTGCCATCGGGCCTCCCCATCAAGGGGACATGGCCAAACATGGGGCACCACAGTTTATGTGAAAGTCAGTCCCCAGTCTCCACTTAACTGTGGAGAATGTCCTGTCCCTTGGCCAGATCTAGGTAGGGGTTTGATGATGACTGCATGTATTGTCCTTGGTTGGTGCCATAGATCAGGCAGAACCCCTGGGCCCAGATCTGCCCATCATAGTGTTCTTCTTGTAGGTCTCTAGGACCCTCTGGATCCATTTATTTCCCTATCTCCTATATTTCTCTCACCTTAGGATGTCTTCACCTCTATTCCACTTTCCTGGTAAGTGAAGACTTTCATGAGACATGCCCCTTGGGCTAGTGCTCATTTATAAGTGAGTATATTCTATTTGAATCTCTCTGTTTCTGGGTTAGCTCACTCATTATGATCATTTCTAGTTCAATCCGTTTGTCCATCCATTTCAGAAATTCCTTGTTTTTAATAGCTGAGTAGTATTCCATAGTGTAATTGTACCACAGTGTCTTTATCCATTCTTCTACTGAGGGACATGTAGGCTATTTCCATGTTCTGACTATTATGAATAAGGCCACTATGAACATTGTTGAGCTTATGTCCCTGTTGTATTTTAGAGGATCTTCTGGGTATATTCCAAGGGTGGAAGATCTGGGTCTTGAGGAAGCTCTATTCCCTGTTTTCTAAGATAGTGCCAGATAGATTTCCAAAATGGCTGCACTAGTCTGCATTCCCACCAGCAATGAAGGAGTGTTCCTCTCTCTCCACATCCTTGCCAGCATGTGATATTGCTTGAATTCTTGATCTTAACCATTCTGATGGGTGTAACATGGAATCTCAGAGTTGTTTTCATTTGCATTTCTCTGATGACTAAAGACGTTGGACATTTCTTTAAGTGTTTCTCAGTCATTCGATATTCCTCTGTTAAAAATTCCCTCTTCTGAGCACCATTTCTCAATTGAATTATTTAGTTTAGTGGTGTTTAATTTCTTGAGTTCTTTATATATTTTGGAAATTAGACCTTTGTCAGATGCAGGATTAGTGAAGATCTTTTCCCAGTCTGTAGGCTGTCCCTTTGTTCTATTGACAGTGTCTCCTGCCTTACAGAAGCTTCTCAGCCTCATGAGGTCCTATTTATTAACTGTTGACCTTAAGGCCTGGGCTGTTGGTGTTCTGTTCAGGAAGTTGTTTCCTGTGTCAATGTGTTCCAAGTTCTTCCCCACTTTTTCTTCTAACCGATTTAATGTCTCTGGTTTTATGTTGAGGACTTTAATGCACTTGGACTTGAGTTTTGTTCATAGTGACAAATATGGGTTCAATTGTACTTTTCTATATGTAGACATCCAGTTAGACCAGCACCATTTGTTGAAAATGCTATCGTTTTTCCATTGAATAGATTTGGCTTCTTTGTCAAAAATCAAGTGACCATATGTGTGTGGATCCATTTCTAGGTCGCCGATTCAATTCCATTGATCCACCAGCCTATTGCTATGCCAGTACCATGCCGTTTTGACAACTGTTGCTGTGTCATACAGCTTGAGATCAGGAATGGAGATTCCTCCAGAGAATCTTTTATTATATAGGATTGTTTTTGGTATTCTGGGTTTTTTTTCCATAAGAAGTTGAGAATTGATCTTTCAATGTCTTTAAAATATTGTGTAGGTATTTTGATAGGGATTGCATTGAATCTGTAAATTGCTTTTGGTAAGATGGCCATTTTTACTATGTTAATTTTCCCGATACATGAACAAGGGACGTTCTTCCATCTTCTGGTGTCATTTTCAATCTCTTTATTCAGAGATTTAAAGATTTTTTTAAACAAGTCCTTCACTTGCTTGGTTAGAGTTACTCCTAGATATTTTATATTGCTTGTGGCTATCGTGAAGGGTGTAGCTTTCTTAATTTCTTCCTCTGCATGTTTGTCATTTGTATATAGGAAGACTTCTGACTTTTTAAAGTTAATTTTGTATCCAGCCACTTTGCTGAAGGTGTTTATCAACTGTAGGAATTCTCTGGTGGAATTTTAGGGGTCAATTATGTACACTTTCATATCATTAGCAAATAGGGATAATTTGACTTCCTCCTTTCCCATTTTGATCCCCTTGATCTCCTTTTGTTTTCTTATTAATCTGGTTAGAACTTGAAGAACTATATTGAAGAGATATGGATAAAGTAAACAGCCTTGTCTGGTCCCCGATTTTAGAGGAATTTCCTTGAGTATCTCTCCATTTAATTTGATGTTGGCTATTGGCTTGCTGTATATAGACTTTATTATGTTTAGGTGTGTATCCTGTATTCCCCATCTCTCCAAAACTTTAAATATGAAAGGCTGTTGGATTTTGTCAAATGCTTTTTCTACGTCTAAGGAGATGATGATGTGGTTTTTTTCTTTCAGTTTGTTTATATGGTGGATTACATTGATAGATTTCTGCACATTAAACCATCTCTGCATGCCTGGAATGAACACCTACTATCCTCAGATTTCATCTTTTCATGGTGTCCTTTATTTCTTGGATGCTTTGTGTCAGGCATTTTCAGATTTAGCATTTTCTTTAATGTTTGTTTCAACTTCTACCACAGAATCTTCTACTGCTGAGATTCCTTCTTCCATCTCTTGAATTCTTTTAGAGAAGCTTAGGTCTGTATTACTTGCATGCTTCTCTGAGTTCGCTTGTTCCTGTCATTCTTCTGTCTGTGTTTTTATCATTTTTTCCATTTTCTTCTTCAGATCTTGAACCGTTTTATTGAGTTCCTTCATCTGGCTGTTTGTGCTTTCTTTAGTTTTTTCCAGTGACTTTCTATGAGCCTTCAGATCTTGAATTGTTTTATTAATTTCCTTCATCTGTTTGTTTGTTTTTTTTTTTTTTTCCTGGATTTTTTCCAGTGCCTCTGTATAGGCTTCTTTAATGTCTTCAATTTGTTTGGCTGCATCTTCCTGCATTTGCTTTCGGATCTTATTAGTTTCCTCCATTATCATCTTCATTACTATGGATTGGAGGTCATTTTCTTGTATTTCAATAGTGTTTAAGTTCTTAGGGTTGATTTCATTGGGATAATTGGGATCTGGAGATGCCATTTTTTTGTTGTTGTTGTTGTTTATGGTTTTGCATTGACCTATAGTCATCTTGCTGTCTCTGAATTTGTGGCCCTGATTCATGCTTTCTGTTTTGCTTGGGCTAACAGGCCCACAGAGCATCCAGAGTGGGAGACAGAGGGTGCGCAGGTGTGACACACCCACAGGCATGCCTGCTAAGCAGTGGGAAGCCTTAAAGCTGTGGCTGGAAGTGTGACTGCAGCTGCCTGAGACCTTGTGTGGGCCCTGGGTCTCTCCAAGGGCTGGTGGGCCTGATCTACACTCCCTGTTCCCCCTGGGCCAGATGCGCACACGTGGTCAGAGAGGAAGACAGGGGGCACAGTTGATGCAAACACCCTTGGCTCAGAGTTCTGGTTTCATGCTCATGTTGCAGTGGTCTCCATACCCTGAGGCTTTCTCAGGACTTGCATATTGTTTTGAGATCAGAACCACTTGTTTTCCTGTGTTTTCCCCAGTCTGAAGTTACACTGCCTCAGTCTCAGATACCAAGTTCCTGGTTATCAAGGCAGGAACCTGTCCAGCTGTTGTACTGCGTGCACCCTTCCTCCAGGGTCTTAGATTAGACCACCTGGGTGTGCCACTTTAGCGCTGTGTCTGGGGGATATGTCTGCAGCTGCTTGGTCCCCTGTGAGTGCCCTGGATCTCTCTGTTGACTGGTAGGCTCAGATCCACATTCTCTGTTCCTCCTGGGGCAAAGGGCCCATGAATGGTCTGGGAGGAAGACAGGGGGTACAGGTGAGGCCAACACCCTCAGCTCTGGTTTTAGGTTTTGCCCTCACGCTCACCTGGCCTCTGGCCCCTGGGGCTTTCCTGGGACTAGCGGGCTGGTCTGGCATCAAAGCCACCCATTGTCCTGTGTTTTTCCTGGGCAAGTAGGTGCAGCCTGGAGATACTCGCCCACAGTTCAGTCTCAGATACAAAGTTCCAGGTTAACAATGGCGGGCAGCTGTCCTACTGCTGGGAAGAGTGCACTCCTCCTCTAAATTCTTAGAACAGACCAGACAAGCTGTGAGTGCAGCTTAGGCACTGCAGCTGGTTGGTGTATCCCCAACTGCCTAGTCTCCTGCTGAGTTCTGGGACCCTTTGCAGACCGGTGAGCTCAGAAACAAGCTCTCTGTTCCCCCTGGACTTAGTATGGTCCATATCTTCTGGACACCATGCCAATCACACCTGCCGACAGGTCACCACACTAATTACCTCAGTAGGCAGGGCCTTCCCTCTGTTCCTGGTTACCCACTTGAGTGGCTGCAGCCCTGGGGGCTGCTCTCCAAGTCAGTCCATGCCCCTGCATGGCCTATGAGACTCTCTGTGGGCTCCTAGAAATACACTCTCTGTTCCCACTGGACCTAGTATTGTCCAGATTTTCCGGGCACCATACCAGTCACCTCTGCACGCGTGACCTTGTCTGAATTCTGGACTACCCCTTTGAGAGTCTGCAGCTGGGGCAGTTTCTCTCCAGGGGGGACCTTGCTCTCTGTGTGGGCTCTGGGTCTCTCTGCAGACCCTCAGAGATACACTCTCTGTTCCTCTTGGACCTGATATTGTCAAGATCTTCTGGGTACTATGCCAATCACCTCAGTATACAGGGCCTTGTCTGCATTCAGCTACCCATTTGAGGGTCTGCAGTACAGAAACTGCTCTCCAGAGGGTCTATGCTCTGTGCTCGGGTTCTGGATCTCTCTGTGGATCCCCAGAAGCATGCTCTCTGTTCCATCTGGATCTATTACTGTCCAGATCTTCCAGACTACGAGGCAATCTCTTTAGTAGGTGGGGCCTTGTCAGTGTTCCTGGCTACCTGTTTGAGTGTCTACAGCCACAGCAGCTGCTCTCCAGGGGGCGGGTTCTGGGTCTCACTGTGAACTCCCAGAAGCACACTCTCTGATCCCCCTATACCTGTCCAGATCTTCCAGACACTGTGCCAAACACCTCAGCAGGCAGGATCTTGCCTATATTCCCGGCTACCTGCTTGAACAACTTCCATCGCTGCAGTGGCTGCTCTCCTGTTGGTCCATGTTCTCCGTGCATTTGGGATGTGCAGGATTTCTGTAGTTTATTTCTCTTGAACAGTGGAATACTCCTGCTGTGGTGGAGTGGGAAGCGTGGTGTTCCTGGATGAGAAAATAGTCCAAATCTCTGTCTTGATTACTCTGGTTTCTAAACAAGGTCCAGCCCGCTTGCCACCATGTTGGATCCCTTGTGTGATGTGTTCTTAATGATTATGTAACATTATTGCATTAAGCTCTGCCCTCCTTTGACATTTCCTGCATTACTCCTGGCAGAGTAGACAGCTTGAAGAACTTTCTAATAAAAAATGGGTCATATACATCCATGGCAATAGTCAGGTTTAACTGAAGGGAATGTGACATTCAGATTCCAGAATTTAGCGTTTCCATAGATACATTCTTAGGATCTAGAGTCTGGGAGGTTGAAGCAGAAGTGTAGGTACTGGTCCATGTGTAGGTACTGGCCCAGCATGGGCTACATAGTGAAGTGAAGTCCAACCTGTGTCAGAAAGGGGGATCCTCTCAACAAACTGATATTACTTGATAAGGCTTCAGTAAGCATATACTATAGGGAGATGGTGCTTATGAAGTGAGGGACACTTCTCTAATACTGGAAAGAAGCACTGTATTAGGCAGGTTCTCTGGCAGAATAGAAATATTAGGTTATGTGTGATATATGTAATTCCACAATGGTTGTCTATATATGGAGGAGAGGCTAAGAACCTAGTAACTGCTTAATCTGAAAATCTGGATAACCTACAGATTTCAGTCTGGTCTAGGTTCTCATGAGAGTAACTCGTATTGAGTTCATATTAAAGGTCTAAGAAGCTGAAGTCTGATATCAGAACAACTGGAGAAGGGGACTTCAAACTCCGAAAGATAACTGTTCTCTCTGACCTCTTTGATCTGGGCTTCTGAGAGGATTGTTCTGCGAAGCAAGGACCCAGCAGGTAATCATCTCTGGAAATGCCTGCATAGGTACATAGATCCATCCAAGGATTTGTCTCCCAGGTTACTGTAATTCCCACTGAGTTGTTAATCAAGATTAACCATGACAAGGGCCTGAATAATTTTGAGAAACTGTGAGCATTCCGTACAAATGTCACAGGAAATCTTTGTGTCACTTCAGGTTTTACATGCCTGTGCATGATTGTAGATAAAGCATATTATCGAAGGAACTTACTCTTCTTATACATGTTCATTTTGAAATAAAAGAAGTTAGAATTTAGAAATTGTAGTTTTAAAAACCATCATCATGAATAGTTTTGAAATTTTTTAGAAGTTTAATGCGATTTCTAGTTACATAGACTTACCCAATTCTGCCCCAGCACTCAGTATAGCCAGAGGACAAAGGGCTGAGCACCCTTTTGGAGAGTTTAGTTATTTTTAACACACACTATGCTCTGCTATAGTCTTCTGTCACATCCACTTCATCCTGAGGCAGCTAAAACAACATGCTAAACCTGGGAGAGTGACCTCTGGCCTGTTCCAATAAGAATTCACATCTGAACTTCAGTGTGCTGAAGTGACCACCATGGACTTTGAGTCAGAAGCTCACTAAAAAAAGAGATTGCTTACATAGCTCTTCCGAAAAGGAAGGAATGAGAACTTTGAGATGCTGGAGCTATACATTCTAATGGAATGGAATAGACTATGAGTCAAGAGTGTTTCTTGTTCAAGTTTATCCTGTTGAAACAGAGTTATTTTTTAACTTTTCCACTTTTTCTTCAAGTGTGGTGAAAAAAGTTTCCAACATGAATATATTACTATAAAAATATCACCTTGCAAGAACAAACTATTGAAAGAAATAATTGCTTTCATCATTCTGTTCTTGTAGTTTCAAATATTAATTTAGAAAATGTTATAATTAAACTATATTCTGCTAGTGCGTACTCACATTAGGGTGTTTGTTATAGTGGAACAGAGAATATTCATGAAAAACAAAGGAAGGATATTTTTAAGTGTGATTTGTTTGTTATATATTCAGAAATTTAAATTCATATTTGTGTACTTCAATTTTAATTATGAATTAAAATTAATTATATTTATAAAATCAAAATAACTATATAGGAAGATCAAATAAAGGTAATGATATAAGGGTCCAACTTTCAACTCATAATTGTAGACTGACTTACAGTACCACATTCCATTACTTCATAATTATTATTCTGAAGAGCACAGTATCTCTTGGTTCATATCATGTCTTTCCATATAGCTGATTAGTACAACATTCTACCGTATTTCATAGCCTACTTACTATGAAAGAAAGGTTTCTTTAAAAACCCACTTCTGTATTGATTATATTGCCCAAGTACCTGTAAAAGAACTTTGAAGTCCGTTCTTTCTGTACTGTATATAGGGTAGTGAGTTGATATGTGCATGTAAGGAGTGGGTCATCAGCAGCTCATTCATTATTTTATGTTGTTCACTTAACAATTCTCATTGTACTGACTTCTATCCAGCTGTCACTTATATTTTTGTAACTTCTGTTGGCTCAACAAATATATTTACTGTATGTGAATAATTTAGAAAAAATAGGTTCCTTTTGTGTCAGTATAATGTGTCCTAATACAAAGCCAGTTAATGTGAACAAATGTTAAAAATCTATAAAATATTGTAGAGACCTCACATTTATATTCTTTTAATTTTGTATTAAATAACTGAGGATTAAAAAATATGGTTTGTTAACATGAACTCAATTGGACTAAAATCCTATGGAAGGTCTAAAACTAGAGAAAAAAAGAGATTTTGATTTCAGTGGGCATGATATGTCATGAAAATGACAAAGTAGAGCTGGGTGCAATGGCACACAGCCTGTAACTCCACAGCAGAGTTAGGAAGATCTCTTTGAGTTCCAGGCCAGCCTGGCATATAAAGTGAGTCCAAGAGAGCCAAGGCTACACAGAGAAACAATAGTATACATAAATAAGTAATGAAAAAGAGAAATCATAACAAAAAGAACACATAAAATACAGTAGATTAGAATTTTAAAATTCTGTGCAGGACACAATCATAAAAGTGAAAATGCAGCCAGCCCACTTAGTAGGGGAAAGTTTTTATGAAAAATGTGTTGAGAAGGGATTGTGAAGTGTTTAAAAGTAAACTTGTAAAGTTCATACTCACTATGGAGCATTATCTGTATTCCATTTTATTATTTTTCTTTTATTACAAAACTTCTCTAGCTTAACGCATTATTTTAAAATTTTTTTCCATAGTATGACCAACTACACATATTTTTCTCTTCTTTTAAGAATTTTATTATAAAATATTTACATTACATCTTGATTGTAATCGCCTTGCTCTTATCTTCCTGTTCCCACCCTCCTTCCTTCCTCTATCCTGTTTCCCTCCCCTAGGCCTCTGACCTGTTGGGTCCTCCTCCCCCACCTTCTGACCACATTCAATTAGTTCTCATCTGGATAGCCTGCATCCTCTCCCTCTGTGTTCCCACAGGACCTCAATTTCAGGCGTCTTTTGGGAAATTACCATTAAGGCAGAGGTTTTCAACAGTTTAATAGAGTCTTTTGATCCTCCTTTTACCTCCTTTTGTTTGACTATGAAACATTATAGATATAATATATATATATATATATATATATATATATATATATATATATATATATATATATATAAGTAAAAATAGCTCATTTCCACTAAATAAATCCACATTCTCCCAGGAAACTGCCCACAAACCAAGCAGGATATAATTATAGAATTATAGTATAGAAGATAAAACTTCCCCCACACTTTATTATCTTCTAATGTGATCATTAAAATTGAGAATTAGATAGTGGATAACACATCATTTCTTCCATCTTGAAATCCAGATAATTCACATAAGCAAAGGTTCAGTTGGTAAATCTGACCTGAGAAAATTCTTTTGTCCTAAGTGCCTTATTTCCTGATCTAAGCCACAGTCCCTTAGAGGTTGGCACATAATTATAAGTGAATTTTAAACTGTAAATCATGGAACTCAAATCTCTAAATAGTGGGGGTCATATGCTGAAAATACTTTGTTTTCAGATTTGCTTTTCAAATATCTCTATCTTGCTTAATGAATTTGTTTGGCTTACCTTATATAAGAATAATTTTCTTAAATGGCTTTCTTAAATTTGTTAAAATTCATAGCAGTTTGTATCATTTTTATGAGCAGGGACTGATAGATTTTTTTTCATTAATGATTTTTTTCTTTTTATTAATTTATTCTTGTTACATCTCAATGTTTATCCCATCCCTTGTATCCTCCCATTCCTCCCTCCCCCCCCCATTTTCCCATTATTCCCCTCCCCTATGACTGTTCCTGAGGGACTGATAGATTTAAAGGATTTATCATGAAAACTTTAGGGGAGACATGATAGAAAGCTCATGTACAAGGTGGCTCAGGGAGCTGAGCTCATGCTCGCAAGTCTGAGGACCCCTGAGTTCAATTCCAGGGTCCCACCTGATGAAAGAGCCAATACACACCAAATTAATCTCTGTCTCCACACATGCATCATGGCATACTTATATTAACAAGCAGAAACATGTGCATGGAAAACAGTAATAACAATGTAAATAAATAAAAAAAACAAGAAATAACTCAAGTAGAAAACTAATTTTTGAGTTCGAACTTTCAGTAATATTATGTTTTCTTTTTGCGTAAGAATAATTTTATACTTTTAGTGAAGCATTTCCTTTTAGTAGGATATCAGTATAAGTGGTAAGAACAATTTTCATGACTACTTCTCAATATAATTTAATGAATTGTATTTTCTAAGCAATAGGAATTCCCACTATAAGACTCTGCTATTTTATGTACAAAATCTATTTCTTCATTCTTTAAATATAACTTAATATGTCACAATACATGAAATGTTTTCCTTCTGGTATGAGGAAAAATAAAGTGCAATAATAATTGATCCAGAGATTAAAATGACCATACAAATTTACTCTTCTCATATAATTTACACCAATTTGACTCTAAATTTTCTTGCAGTCAAAATGTGATAGGTGTCTGCTCATGCCATTAAAATTCATTGTTACAATTTATAAACTTTCTGGTTATAATCCTTTAAGAACACTTTACATAAGGAATATTATAGAGACACTGGCAAAGGTTATGATGAGAAATTTCTGCAATATGTTTCTTCTATTTGAAAAGGACTGACATTGTAACACATCCTCAAAAGATCACCGGGGGTCTCTAAAGGCAATATAATCCATGTTTAATTTCGTGGTACTGTGCCATGGTACAAGGTTAAGAGATAAAATATAAACCAGTGTAACTGTAGTTTAGGTTGTAAGTCATTGTTCATAATATTAGGTTTATCTTTTTGTACCAGATATGCTCCCAATGCCTTGATGTGTGGACATTGTGGAAAACTTAGTGTTATTGTTTGATAAGAAATTTAGGTATTGACAATGGTATTTGTCTCTTGGAAATTTTCTGTAGCCATCTCCAAAGGGACATGAAAATTTAGAGTTACTAGGATAAAGGCTCTAACATTATATCTGTTCCATAATATACTGCACTGATAGTCTATCTGAGTATGTTTCCCCTTTAAAAAGCATCTCCTTTATTCAGAGTAAAAATTTTCATAAAATATTCACTTATAAATGACTAAATATTAAAGTACATTTACTGACTTAGCTAGTAGGCAGAATACTTAGATAATTGATTTATAACTTGGAGTCCATGCCACATACCTTCTCTCAGTGAACTGATAAAATACACCACAGAACTGTTGAAAAGGTATTCTGCAGAGTTAACTGAAATCTCAAGTCAGTTGACCTTAAGGTTGGAAGATTATTTGCTTGGTCCTGAATTGGTCATATTGAACAGTGACCATAAAGATATGCCCTTGGCTGTTTGTGTATGAGAAATTTAAAACTTTGAGGCACAAAGAATTTCAATAAGTGTCAGTTTTGCATTGAGGAAATGAGATTTATCACTAGTGCCTTCTCCACGAGGAAATAACTCATCCCCCTTTAATTTCAAGTTCATTGTAACCTGCATCTGAAGCCTTTATTTTTTTAATCATAGAACAGAGATAATGAACATGTGATATTTACAAGAAATATTTGTGGCAGGATTTTAGGCAATGGTAGAAATGGTTTTTTTAATTTTTTTTATTAATTTATTCTTGTTACATCTCAATGTTTATCCCATCCCTTGTATCCTCCCATTCTTCCCTCCCTCCCATTTTCCCATTATTTCCCTCCCCTATGACTGTTCCTGAGGGGGATTACCTCCCCCTGTATATGCTCATAGGGTATCAAGTCTCTTCTTGGTAACCTTCCTCTGAGTGCCACCAGGTCTCCCCCTCCAGTGGACATGGTCAAATGTAAGGCACCAGAGTACATGAGAAAGTCATATCCCACTCTCCACTCAACTGTGGAGAATGTTCTGACTGTTGGCTCAAACTAAGGCACCAGCAATGGTAAAAACGTTAACCAGAAAGATCACTGGAAAATCTCAGCATAGAGTGACCTTAATTCATGAGATGTGTTCCTTTGCCATACTCAGAGCTCTGTTTCTTGAATTTCCTCCAGCTAGGACTCTGGATACAGCAGCTATGGGTGAAAGTCTTCTTCCAGAGATGTCATCATAACCCCCTCACATGTACAACATATGCCTTTTCACTTCCACCCTGATTGATATAGTCAATAAAATACCTGACAACAGATTAGCAAAAGCTACATTTTGAAAAGGCCATTAGAGAAAAATGATATCAAATTTTACATAAAAATTCTCTTCGTTCCATGTTCATCCAGGTAATAGCTGGTAGAACTTGAATTTTCATTCCAAAACAAATTCCATCTTGTATCTCTAAATATGGAATATTCAGTAATGACAATGCTTGGTTTTCTCATCTCCAGAAATTGTAGGGGTATTCCTAAATCTGATGTTTTTCTGTCCAGTTTCTTTCCTTCTTTCTTTTTTTGATCTAATAAATGAGCTTCCAATGTACGACATTTTCTGGATTGAAATCATGATTTAGTCAATGGTCTTCCTCCATGTCAGCCTTTCTTATCCAAAAATTGAAAACAATTTACCAAACTAGGTATCCTTTGTAGTCTATATATTTACTTCTTGCAATGCACAAATCTGGGACCAATACTCTACATTCTACGTGAGGTTGTTTTACAATTCTCTCCATTCACAGGCATAGACTGTTTCAGGATAAACACTACTTATTACAGGTAGTGATGAATGTTTGTTCCAGTCTTACCTTTAGGTGGAAATTCATTATTAACTAGTTTATGTGAGTTATTGATTCTAAGTGTAACCTTCAAATTAATTTGACAATGTGAGTTAGTCATAATGGTTTCTTGAGAAACTGTTTAATAATTTCAAATACAATAAACAAAGATTTGATTTGTGACTCTTCTGAGGCCATCATATTATGACAATATAGCTGGCCTTCCATGTCTGTGAGTTCTGTATCTGGGAAATAATAGTATTCAGAAAATACACTGTCCCTGGTATATACATACATACATGTGTGTCTGTCAGTCAATCTGTCTCTCTCTCTCTCTGTGTGTGTGTGTGTGTGTGTGTGTGTGTGTGTGTGTGTGTGAAAGAGAGAGAGAGAGAGAGAGAGAGAGAGAGAGAGAGAGAGAGAGAGAGAGAGAGATTATTCTCTGGTCAACACAAAACAGCAGTTATTTGTGAAGTCTTTTATCATATAATATATGCTATAACAATAGCATGCCTCTTTAAAGGAGCTATTGAAGCGTCTGTGGAATTCATATGGATCAGCATCTAGAACCAAATTCAACTTAATTGAAGTTCAATTGTATTTTCAAATCAGGTACACTAGCAATGCACAATCTATTAATAAATGGATTCATATCTACATTTTTATTTTTAATTTTTAGTATTTTTCATATATACATTTATATTATTACACATATATAAAATAAACTACAGATAGCAAGAGGAAGTATAAAACATCAGGAAGTATTTTAATGTTACATTCATAGTAATTTGCCTCTTTCTATTTGGCAACATTGATTATAATATCTTTCCTTTCTTGGTCAGTCTAAAATTCTGAATATATATCAATATCTATCATATTACATACCTATCAACTTAAAACATCTATCTAGACCTAAAAATCTCTTGACCCATAAACAAATAAGCTTAATTGTAAGACTAAACAATCTGGTCTTCAACTCTATCAGAGACTTGGATGCCAACAAAGTCAATGGTCAAACTCTGCCAAGACAGAGTAAGCCACTTTTCAATAGTTCCTGCCTCACAAGTGTGTGTGTGTGTGTGTGTGTGTGTGTGTGTGTGTGAGAGAGAGAGAGAGAGAGAGAGAGAGAGAGAGAGAGAGAGAGAGAGAGAGAGAGAGAGAGAGAGAGAGAGAGAGAGAGAGAGAGAGAGAGAGAGAGAGAGAGAGAGAGAGAAATGTTTGGCTAGAGTTTTGGGTGACTGTTCAGGCAGCAAACTGTCTCTATCATTTCTTTTTTTTTTTCCTTTGAAGCTGCTAACATGCACTTCCTGTTTACTCATGTAATCAATTTTATTCCTTCTCAAGATTCATACCTACTTTAACCAAGCTAATATAAGAGAGAGAGAAAGAGAATAATACTGGGAGGTTGCTGCTACAGAGGACAGATCAATATTGGAATGGTTGCAGAATAAAAGTTAGTCTCCATACATATTTGGTATGCATTAATATTCTCAACATAGATTTAAAAATGAGGCTGAGATTTTAGAATTTGTTTAATAGAAAATAACACTGTAGTACATTTGGTTATGTAAGAGAAGAATGAGGAATGACTTCTCTCCCTCAGTGGTCTAAAAACCTAAACTTGAAAAAGAAAAACCATCCTTATAAATGAGTCCTGGCTTCCTGAACACTAACTATGTGAAGTATTTTATTGCATAAAGTGGGAGAAAGTTATAATATCTGAGAGCTGCCTCCTTCTGCCTGGCTGATGACTCTATGATTTATATATTTATTTTTCTAATCTTGCCAGTGCCCATGGAGACTTATTATTGAGCAGAGATTGAAGGAAGTAATTAATTTGGGATGGTTGAAATTGGTTTGATGCACCGGAGACTTCTGGTTCATCTGCTGAAGTGTGAAAATAGTGCTGTAGACTGCAAGATATGAGAGAGGAATGGCAAAAGCAGGCTTTTGGTAAGCACCTAACAATATATTATTTTAAAGGAACTTCTATGTTAAGAAAGGCATCCTAGTTAGAAGATTGCAGAGAGATTAACCATTTGATCTTTCAGGTTAGTAGGGTAATATGTGCTTTCAGAAAACCATGACAAAGGCAATGTCAGAGGCACTTTCTGAACAAATCTAAGATACCTTCTCCATAGCATCCTACCAACAGAGCCATATTCTCAGTTTGGTAGAATGCCTGAAAAAGCTCTGGTATTAGATGGCATGGCATGTAAGAGTCATATTCTCCTGCTATATCCCATATTGTAGAAGCAGGGAGTCAAGTGTTCACTTCATAACGGACATAGAAACTTAGCCTTTGAGAGGAGCACTGACAGTAATAGTACATGCATGGTCCTATTAGAAAGAGGGACTATCTTCCATGAAGCAAAATAAAGGGATGCCATGAGGTTTCTATTTTTTTTCTTGACATTTTTATTCCCAACATTCAGAACTTAAACAGTTTAAGTGATGGTAAGTTTCAAAAGTCAGAAAACTTTTTTTTCTGTGTTTCAGGATATTTTCCAAAAAAGTTTGTGTAGTAGCAATAATTTTTCAGGCACAGTACTACAAGTTGTTGTTACAACAAAAAATAACATTCTTTTTGGGGAATTATGTTTAAATAATTCAGCAGATGATAGTGGATAGATTCAGTGAGCAGTAACTAATAATTATGCTGGCACCTTTTCTTTGTGGTCTGGTCATCCTTAGAGTTAGATAACAACAGTCATGTATGTCTGCACTCCTCTGCTGTCAATGTGTGTAGTATGGCACACAGTTAGGTTACTTGAGTCATTTAGAAAGCTAATTTACACTCAGCATACACCATTTTGCATAACATAAGACTATTTATTAAATGAAATTCTATTAAGATATTGAAATATATGTTTTAAAATATTCACCTATTTTAGGAGTTAACCTTTCTCCCGTGTCTTATGCTATTGACCCTAACTGACATTAGTAGGTCATGGAATGAGCCAGCTTTCTCTTGAAACATCTTCTATCTCTTTACGCTTTCATTTAATATTTGTTGCACAAACATCCCTTGTAAGTGGCTTTATGCAGTGTTTCTAGCAAAAGAGTTTATTACTAATACAGCTTTAAAAAACAATTTTTTAAATTTCAAACAAGGTTTGTAATTTCATCACATGGTACAGACCATGTGTTCCATTTCTTGTTTTGTAAGTGATGTGTTAGCATCCAATGTTTGTAAAAGACTAATGAGGACTGAGAGAATATATTTAATAAGCTTATTGCTTAAGATGGAGTTTAAGATGTTTGTGATAACTATGATTGTTGATTATCTTCTTTTTCAACTTAATCTTAAACATATTTATGAAAACAAAATGCTGGTTTTGAAATTTTTCAAGCAATATTATGTTTAGACAATGAAGTGGTGAACTGATATATGCTGTCAGGAACCCTGGCTGAATATGGCAATAATCTGATTAAAAATATCAGGAAGTAATTTGCTTTATGAAATGCAATGCGGTTTTCATTTTACTTTATACAAGGGATTCCAGAGGGTTTCATTCTCTTATACTTTTATTAAAGTAACCTTTGCAGTATAACTTCCTGTTACTGTCTGAAGGTGTATATCGGTCTATTATATTTATTGCATTATATTATATTTAAGGAAAAGTGGAGTTGATATATTTATTTTTTAAAATGAAGACATAAATGAATTATATATGCCTTATATATGCTGACAATATACAGATACAAATACAGTTTGATATGCCACATGTAAAGTTCAAATTATACTTAGATATCAGAGTCTTTGTTTGAATCTAATTATTGGCTATTTAAATTTATAAAGCCTTTTTTATTCTGTAAACACAATATTTGCCTTGGAAGCAACAGCAGTACTGAGTTGCAGGTCGACCATCACAAACTTGTTGATCAGAAATATTTAAATGGAAGAAAATTCATTAGGAAAATGAACATTCGGGCTGCAGATGGGGCAGCTGTTGTTCTTTAATTGTTATGAGATTAATAAAATACAGTTTTTACAATTCATTTGAAACTCACCAGTGGGGAATACATTTTAGTGCCTCTTTGGGTGTCTTCTGGATAATAAATTCTTGCCTTTTGAGTGTAAGTATTTGGCTTCAAATCCCAGATACAAGTTTATTAGAAATTATAATAGTTCTTGGAGACTATAAAATGAAATGAAGTGCGTGGAGTGTGTGTTCCAGTGCTTGACTTTAAAATGATTTTTACATGACTAATTTCAATATTTTCAACTTAAGCAGACTGTTGTTGAATTTAAATGATTATTACATATTTAACTAGACAAAGAATATATCATTCATTTTGCATAAGACTTTTCTTAGCTTATTAATATTGTTTTTAATAATGAAAATATGTGCTCTCTAGTAACATGTTGGACTAATTACTGTAAATCCAGTACACTTAAGTGGAGCAGGCTCTACCTGAGACACAAAGTATAAACATATAACTCTTGGCATCAATAGAGAAGAGCTATGAGAAAGTTCATGTCAAATGATGGATATCAGATGATAAACATACATGTTCCTTTAATGGAACGATAGGATTCTTTTGCCCCAAACTTCTACTAGCAATCATTGCTAATTTACTATGAGTAATGGTGAAGTAGATGCTATAACTGGAAGTGCTTATTTCAGTTTCAGTGTTCCTTAGAGTTTGCATTCTTGAAGCCATTTGGGGAATTAGGTTAAAAATGAAGACCCTGGGACATACAAGGTGACTCAAAGAGTAAGTCCTTCTTCATATGAGCCTGAGGACCTAAGTTCTGCCCCTGGAATCAACACAAAATGGAAGGAAACAACTTACTTCCCCACACTGTACTCTTACTTCACACATGTGTTTTGGCGTGCCTTCCCCTCCCACCAGGTGCCTCACCATGTGTTTTGGCGTGCCTTCCCCTCCCACCAGGAGCCTCACCCACAGTGGAATGAAACGGCAAATAAAAAGAAGGTTCTTGTATTGGACAGTTAAGACTTTATTATAATGAGGCCTCAAATCTGACTTTTCAAAGCACACAGAATTATGGGTAAATTTAGATTTAGCATTCATTGAAGGGGCTCATTCATTCTCCAATACTTGCAGACTGCCAACAGCGTTGAGTGGATCTTATTAGAATGTACAGCCCTAAATATTATATGGGCTCAGTAAAGAATTTGATACTATTTTATTGCTGCTACTGGGTTTCTTTTCTTTTATTTTATTTCTTTTTTGTTTTTTTTTTTTTTTTTGTTGTTGTTTTGTTTTGTTTTTTTTTTTTGAGGGGGGTTTCTCTGTGTAGGCTTGCCTGTCCTGGACTCACTTGTAGACTAGGCTGGCCTTGAACTTACAGAGATCCGTCTGCCTCTGCCTCCCAAGTGCTGGGATTAAAGATATGTGCCACCATCACACAGCTTTTTTGTTTGTTTGTTTGTTTCTTAACCGTATTTTCTCTGAGTTTCTGTAACACTTCGTTTGACTTCATAGTATATTTTGTTCCTCAAGAGTAATTCTTAGGACTAGTCTGTGGCTCTTGATTACTTCCTACCTTTCTTTTTCTTTTATTAATTTAATATTTTTATGATATATATTATGGTACATATATACATATATACAATACATATATACAATACATTACCTATAGTAAGAAGAACCATGACCCAATCAGGAATTATATAAATGTAGGATTCTTGGTGTTTTGGCTATTTGTATTTGACAGCCTTGAAGAAAATATCTTTCCTATCTTGGCAAATCTAAAATTCTGAATGTAAATCAATCTCATCACATCTTGTCATTATCAACTTAAAATAAACTGTCTAGACCTAAAACTATCTTAACCCCTGAACAACTAAGCTTCATTGTAAAACTAAGCTATCCAGTCTTCAACTCTATCAAATACTTGAGAAGGAATAAAATTGATTACCTGAGTATGCCAGGAGTACAGGTAGTAGCTTTCTAAATGAGAACACAACAGAGACAGATTGCTACCTGAATAGTCACACAAAACTCTTTATAACATTGGAGCATCTTCTTCAGCCTTCTGACCCAATATATTTGACATATTTGTGAGGTAGGAACTATTGAGGACTTACTTACAGTGTCATGGCAAAGGTTGACCATTGACTCTGCCTGCATTCTAGGCAGAATTCTGTCTGTGATAGAAATGAGGACATTTTTCCCAGTAGTTTGTTTGCCACATTTAAAGCCATCTCCTTAGTGCTAGTGATTTATCTGCATCACACTACTTACATAACCACTTACACTTTTCTTGAATGTTTTCACTCATTACACTATGATAGCTTTATATCACATACTCATTGGTGATGGTAAGACTGTTGTGATGACACTTGTGATTAGTTTTAAGTGTAAACTGAATATAACCCTGGTCATTCAAGAAAAGAAGATCAATGAAGAAATTACCTAGATTAGAAAAACCTGTAGGCATATCTGTGAGGAATTGTCCTGATTATTAATTGGTGTAGAAATCAATAGCCCATTGTAGGTGGAACTATTCCCTAGGTTGAACACTGTACTGTGTGCAAGTAAAGAAATCTGGTGAGCAAAGAAGTATTCATGCATTTATCTCCTCTTTGTTCATGGCTTTAGATATGAGGCTGCTTGAGTCCCTGTGTTGGTTTCCCACAATGATATATTATAACTTAGAAATATAAGTGAAATCAACCCTTCCACTCTTGTGCTGCTTTGCCTCAGCATGTTTTATTACAGCAACAGAATTGAAACTAAAACAGCGAGTGTTTCTAGTGATTTCACTAGGATATCTGTGACTAACTAAACATAATTTTAGCTATGTTAAATTACAAACACATATATATGCTGTCTACTTATTTAATTTTTATTTGAATTTTGTGTTTTGAGTGGGCTATTCAATAGTAGATTTTAGAACTAATATTTGTATTCTAACATCTTCCTTTTATTTGGAAAAGAATAAATGAATTATTGTGACAGATAAAAGTAAGGAGAGTCTTCATAGAACCTTCATCTTCTATCTCTAATGTGTGAAATAATGTCAGGTACATATGCAAAAGACAGGTAAGATAACAGCATAGCTAAGTTAAGTCACTTTGCTAGTGCTGAATAGTATTGGGTGGCATTCTGAACAGCAGAAGCTCTTATCTGATTGTAAGTATGTAATTGGAGACTCTTTTTGCTGGAGGGTGGTTTTGCGGTTTAATGGACTTGCTACAAGATGTTGCTAACATTTACCCCTTCCCCATTTCCCCACTCCTCAATCCTTCAGAGCATTGCTCTTAACTATTTTATGTAGCCAACCTAACCACTTTTACCTCCATAGCTTATGGTATTCATGACCATTTGTTCTCCTAGTGAGACACTGATATTCCTCAGTATGAATAATTTTTGAAGTACTTTTTTCATCTATACAGGGCCTGAACATTCTGTATAGAGGGAGAATTGTGCATTCTGCTTTTTGGATATGGACAAGTGTGATGAGTTATATATGCATTACTTTGTGATTTAAATATGTAAAATATGTCCGAATTCTAACATATCTCCTAAATGATATGCAATTCATAGTTGTAGAATCTACTTCCTCCATTCCCAGCTACCTATGACATAGCAGGTTTGAACATTTATTGTGTTTCTGGTAGGTTTGTTGAAAATTTAAAAATATTTGTAGGTGAGAATTAAATAAAATAATTAATACTTATTAGGCATATAGAAGTCTAGTGGCACTTTTTAAAGGTAAAGAAATGCTTTGAATGGTGTGAAAACGATGATTTTTATGTCAAAGGAAAAATATGCACTTTAAAATGCTGTCTGTGAGGAGTTTATTCTTATTGATTGATGTGTTCCTTTTAACCTGTAAGTAGAAAATCTTCAATAGATAAAACAATTTAACTATTTACTTCCGGTTACAGCTGCTGAAATATGTGATTCAAAATACAATGTTTTGAAAGTTGGAAGTGCTACTCAGTGGTAGAGTGATCAGATTTTATGTGTAAGGGAGGCCCTGGATTTTTTCCAGACTCCAGGATCAAAAAAATTCTTCCATATTATATATCTGTGTAGATGATTTTTAATCCAGTAACATGTATGCTTTTTTCAAATTCAAAGACCTTCTCAATGTCTGTGCTTTGTCTGGAATGCAGGCACAACGTTAGGGCACATGTTTAATCCCTAACAATGAAAATAAAATTAGTTGATGGAAGTATTCATGTTTGAACAGGACATCTAATTGAGGGGCAGACAGTGATAAATGAGAGGAAAAATTTACATAATGGAATATGCCCAACTTTCAGGAGATGAGAGAGGAAAGAAAGTACTTGAGAAAGCAGGGCAGAAAGAAAGAGATGAAGGCAGTTTTACCAGCAAAGTTTTACAAAGAAGGTTTAAGAGAAAACAAGCCAGACACAAGTGAAAACAGAATAAGCCAGAGAATGAGAGGTAAACAGATTACAACAGATTGCTAGACTTAGTTTGAGGCCAAGCAGAGCAATTCAGTAGGAATCTAATAGAAGACAGTTTGAATCAGTCAGGTTAGAAAGGAGCTTTGAACCAGACAGATGAGTTGAACCAGCCAGCCAAAGTTCAGAAAGTGCCAGAAAAGGTGAGCTTATTCAGCAGTAAGTCTCAGAGGCTGAAAATATTCTAGGACTAGATTAGATTAGATGGAGGCTTAGAATCTTCCAGGACTAGGCCTAGATTATCATAGGGAGCTAGTAAGCCTTGGAGCTGACAGTTACAATAAGCAAATGAAAGTTGTTTTATCTATCTATCTATCTATCTATCTATCTATCTATCTATCTACCTATCATCCATCTATCATTAATCTATCAATAAATACTGTATGTATAATCTATAAATATCTGTCTTAACCATACAATGGATTGTATGTCTATCGTCTGTCCACCATCTCTCTTTATCTTCTATATCTGTATCAAATATCATATAATTATATCTAGAAATTATAATCTGTTATATTTCTATCTATTTACTGATTTTTCTATCTAATTACCTATAAGTCAATAGACTATTAAGAACAAATACCTCTATTGTCCCTGTCTCTTAATTACTTGCCATTATCTAACAAGTTATAATCTCATTAGATCATAGTCATAGTTTTGATTATAGTCTGTGCTTTAGAACAAAATAAATGATAAGAGGAACTGGCAGACAATCTGAGTACAGTACTTTGTGAAAACTTTATATTATGTGGCATATAATTAAAATGTTATTTTTTTTCCTGGTGAGTGTTAACTAGTTACTCTACAGAGTAGGTAGCAATTATTCTTTGTTCCTGCCTTTGCAGTGTTATGGAAGGCACTATCAGGCCACTGCTGTGACTCTAAGCTCAGCTACATATGTGAGAGCAAAATGCTTGATTAGCTGTATTCTACACTGATTGGCTTTGCAACTTCTTCCATGTTTTCTGCTGAGAATCATTGAACAAAGTTTATTTTGACAGGCAGTCCTATGAAAATTGTATTTTTTTTTTTGGCAGCAATATTTTTTTATTAATTTATTCTTGTTACATCTCAATGTTTATCCCATCCCTTGTATCCTCCCATTCCTCCCCACCCCCCCCTTTTCCCATTATTCCCTCCCTATGACTGTTCCTGAGGGGATTCCCTCCCCCTGTATATTCTCATAGGGTATCAAGTCTCTTCTTGCTACTTGCTGTCCTTCCTCTGAGTGCCACCAGGTCTCGCCCTCCAGGGGACATGGTCAAATGTGAGGCACCATAGTACGTGAGAAAGTCATATCACACTCTCCACTCAACTGTGGAGAATATTCTGACCATTGGCTAGATCTGGGAAAGGGTTTAAAGTTTACCTCCTGTATTGTCCTTGGCTGGTGCCTTAGTTTGAGCGGGACCCCTGGGCCCAAATCTGACTTTCATAATGTTCTACTTGTAGATTTTTAGGACCCTCTGTATCCTTTTATTTTGCTATTCTCCCATGCGTTTCTCATTTAGAGTCCCAATAGGATGCCTTCCCCTCTGTCCCAGTTTCCTGGTAAGTGAAGGCTTTCGTGGGACATGCCCCTTGGGCTAGTATGCAGATATAAGTGAGTATATACCATTTGATTCTTTCTGCTTCTGGGTTAACTCACTCATTATGATCATTTCTAGCTCAGTCTATTTATCCACAAATTTTGGGAATTCCTTGTTTTTAATAGCTGAGTAGTATTCCATAGTGTATATGTACCACAGTTTCTTTATGGCATTTTTATCTACTTTGGGATTGGATTTACACTTTGGCTGTTCAGCACTCACTGGAAGCTCCGTAGTGGACCCTCATATTTCAGTGCATTCTTTCACAGTAGATACAAGATATCACATTTCAGAGAAAGTGAGATATAATTAATGTATTTTAATTACTTGGGATGCTTGTGAAGAAACAATAGCTGTGATAGCCAGACCAAGTTATTATGGCCAGGTGGTAAAAAGTGTTATTATACTTATCTAATTAAGAGTTTTTCAAATCTTGATGTGCACTACAATCATGCAAAGTTCTGGTAAAAACAGTTTAATGAGGCATGTCACCAGGGACTCTAGTTTGCAATCCAGTATAATATCTGAGGTTTTGTAAATTCCCCAATAAAGCTGATTCTATAGGTTTAGAAAGCACTCTGAAGAACAGGAGTTGGTATTATATTCAGGCATAATACTTAAGACAGTGAAAACAGTAAAGAAAATATCTCATATTTTAATAAAAGAACTTATAAAAGAACCACTGTTTTCGTCTGTTTGCTTTCAAAATTATTATAGTATTAAGATAATCAAAATGAAGATAATTTTCTAGGCTAGAATAGATTTCATGGAATAGATAGGCATGAAAAATCCAGTCATGTCTCAGAAAGCTAAGACAAAAGATTAGTAAACATGCAGAGTACAAAATATATGTTTTTGCTAAAAACACTTGTGATGTCTTTGATATAGAAAAGATTATGGAAGCAGAAATTTTGAGTCATGAGTGACACAAACTGTTTATTATGCACATTCTATATTTTTGTACAGCTATACAACTGGGGACATGGATGATCAAGTCAATAGGTTTTCCCTGGAGAATCTAATGGGTGGGTTAGAGAATGGGAGAACGTCAGCTCTGTGTGCTGCTGTAAAAATTTGGAATGTGTAACTCATGGAAGCCTTCTTGTAAATGTCAAACTGAAAATGAAATTTATGTGATTAATAACCAAGAGCTTTTATTAGTTCTTTAACAGTAAAGTGGCATGAATAAAACTGCTTAATAAAAGATATTCATATATTATAATCTAATAAAAGTATAAAAGTATAAAATTGTTTTGATAATATTTTATCCTTTTATTATTTATTAATTCATTCATATTACACCTCAATTGTTATCCCATTCCTTGTATCCTCCAATTCTTCCCTTCCTCCCACTTTCAGTCTATTCCCCTCCCCTATTATTGTGACTGAGGGGGACCTCTTACCCCTGTATATAATCATAGGATATAACGTCTCTTTTTTGTAGTCTCCTACCCTTCCCCTGAGTGCCACTGTGTCTCCCCATCAAGGGGACGTAGTCAAATATGGGGCACCAGAGTTCATGTGAAAGTCAGTCCTCACTCTTCACTCAACAGTGCAGAATGTCCTGTCCATTGGCTAGATATGGGTAGGGGTTTGATGTTTACTGCACATATTGTGTTTGGTTGGTGCCATAGTTTGAGCAGAAACCCTGGGCCTAGATCTGCCTGTCATAATATTCTTCTTGTAGGTTTCGAGGACCCTGTGGGTCCTTCTATTTCCCTATTCTCCCATACTTCTGTCACCTAGAATCCCAATAGGATGTCCTCACTCTATCCCACTTTCCTGGTAGGTGAAGATTTTCAGGGAACTGCCCCTTGGGCTAGTGTTCAGTTATAAGTGAATATATACCACTTGACTCTTTCTGCTTCTTTGCTAACTCACTCATTATGGTCATTTCTAGTTCAATCCATTTGTCCACAAATTTCGGGAGTTCCTTGTTTTCAATAGCTGAGTAGTATTCCATGGTTTAAATGTACTACAGTTTCTTTATCTATTCTTCTATTGAGGGATACTTAGGCTATTTCCATGTTCTGGCTATTATGAATAAGGCTGCTTTTTAACATAGTTGAGCATATGTCCTTGTTGTGTGCTATTGTATCTTCTGGGTATAATCCAATGATTGGTATGGCTTGGTCTTGAGGAAGCCCTATTCCCAGTTTTCTGAGATAGTGCCACATAGATTTCCAAAGTGGTTGTACTAGTTTCCATTCCCACCAGCAATGAAGGAGTGTTCTTCTTTTTCTACATTCTCTCCAGCATGTGGTGTTGCTTGAATTTTTGATCTTAGCCATTCTGATGGGTGTCAGATGGAATCTCAGAGTTGTTTTGATTTGCATTTCTCTGATGACTAAAGATGGTGAGCATTTCTTTAAATGTTTCTCAGCCATTTGATATTCCTTTGTTGAGAAGTCTCTGTATAGTTCCAAGCCCCATTTGAGTTATTTGTTTTGGTGGTGTTTAATTTCTTGAGTTCTTTATATATTTTGGATATTAGACCTTTGCCAGATGTAGGGTTTGTGAAGATCTTTTCCCAGTCTGTAGGCTGTCCCTTTGTTCTGTTGACAGTGTCTCCTGCCTTACAGAAGTTTCTCAGCCTCATGAGGTTTGATTTATTAATTGTTGACCTTAAGGCCTGGGCTATTCGTGTTCTGTTCAGGAAATTGTCTCCTGTGCCAATGTGTTCCAGGCTCTTCCCCATATTTTCTTCTAACCAATTTAGTGTCTCTGGTTTTATGTTGAGGTCTTTAATCCACTTGGACTTGAGTTTGGTTCATGGTGACAAACATGGGTCCAATTGCATTTTTTACATATAGACATCCAGTTAGACCAGCACCATTTGTTCAATAAGCTACTCCTTTTCCAAGCATATATTTGGCTTCCTTGTCAAAAATCAAGTGACCATATGTGTGTGGATTCATTTTTGGGTCTTTGATTCAATTCCATTGATCCAGCTGTCTATTGCTGTGCCAGTACCATGCCATCTTAATTACTGTTGCTCTGTAGTACAGCTTGATATTGGGTATGGATATTTCTCTGGAGGATCTTTTATGGTGTAGGATTATTTTTGCTATTCTGGGTTTTTTGTTTCTATATATGAAGTTGAGAATTGATCTTTCTATGTCTTCAAAATATTTTTAGATATTTTTCTAGGGATTGCATTGAATCTATAAACTGCTTTTGGTAATATGGTCATTTTTAGTATGTTAATTCTCCCAGTCGATGAACAAGGGAGATCCCTCCCTCTTCTGATGTCATCTTCAATTTCTTTCTTTTGAGATTTAAAGTTTTTTTTCAAACAAGTTCTTCACTTGCTTGGTTAAAGTTACTCCTAGATATTTTATATTGCTTGTAGCTAATGTGGAGGATGTAGTTTTCTTAATTTCTTCCTCTGCGTGTTTGTCACTTGTATATAGGAAAGCTACTGACTTTTTAAAGTTAATTTTGTATCCACCCAACATGCTGTAGGAGTTATCTGGTGGAATTTTGGGGGTCACTTATACACACTATCATTATCATTTGCAAATACAGATAATTTTACTTCCTCTTTCCCAGTTTGGATCCCCTTGATCTCTTTTTGATGTCTTATTGCTCTGGTTCGAACTTCAAGAACTATATTGAAAAGATATGGAAAAGTGGGCAGTCTTGTCTGGTCCCCAGTTTTAGAGGAATTTTCTTGAGTATCTATCTCTCCATTTAATTTGATTTTGACTATTAGCTTGCTGTATATAGCCTTTATCATGTTTAGGTATGTGCCTGTATTCCCTATCTCCCCAAAACTTTAAACATGAATGGGTGTTGGATTTTTCTCAAATTTTTTTTTTTTGTGTGTGTGCATAAAAAGAAATGATCATGTGTTTGTTCTTTCAATTTGTTTATATGGTGGATTACATTGATGGATTTCCATATATTATACCATCCCTGCATGCCAGGAATGAAGTCAACCTGATCATGGTGAAATCTCTGATATGTTCTTGTATTCATTTTGTGAGTATTTTAGAATCAAAGTTTGTAAGAGAAATTGGTCTGAAATTCTTTTTTTTTTTTTTTTTTTTTTTGCTTGGGTCCTTGTGGGCCTCATAGAATGAATTTAGTAATGTTCCATCTGTTTCTATCTTTTGGAATAGCTTGAAGAGTATTGGTATTAGCTCTTCTTTGAAGATCTGGTAGAATTCTGCCCTGAAACCATCTGGCCATGGGTTTTTTTCTACTTCTATTTCTATTTCTATAGGAGAGATAGAACTATTTAATTTGTTTATCTGATCTTGATTCAATTTTGGCAAGTGGAATCATTCAAGAAAATTATTCATTTCCCTTAGATTATCAAATTTTATGGCATATGTACCTTAAAAGTAGGATCATATGATTCTTTTTATTTCTTCACTATCTGTTGTTATGTTTCCTTTTTCATTTCTAATTTTGTTGATTTGGATAGTGTCGCTCTGCCTTTTAGTTAGTTTGGCTAACAGTTTGTCTATCTTGTTGATTTTTCTCAAAGAACCAACTCCTGGTTTTGTTGATTCTTTGAAATGTTCTCTTCGTTTCTAATTTATTGATTTCAGCTCTGGGTTTGATTATTTCCATATATGTACTTCTCTTCGGTGTTTCGGCTTCTTTATTTCTCATGGTTTTCAGATGTGTCATTAAGTTGGTCATGTGGGATATTTCCATTTTCTTCATAAAGGAACTTAGTGCTATGAATTTTCCTCTTAGCACCGCTTTCAATGTGTCCCAAAAATTTGAAGATATTGTTTCTTCATTTTCATTGAATTTCAGGAAGTCCTTAATTACTTTCTTTATCTCTTCCCTGACTCATGTGTGATTAAGTAGACAGTTATTTAATTTCCATGTGTATGTAGGCTTTTTGTTATTTCTGTTGTAGTTGAAGTCCAGCCTTAACCCATGGTGATTTGATAGTATTCAAGGTATTATTTCAATCTTCTTGTATCTGTTGATACTTGCTTTGTGACCTACAATGTGATCAATTTTGGAGAAGGTTCCATGGGGTGCTGCAAAGAAGGTATAATCCTTTGTGTTTTGGTGAAAAGTTCTGTAGCTATCTTTTAGATCCATTTGATTCATGATGTTGGTTGATGTCATTATTTCTCGGCTTAACTTCTGTTTCAATGCCTTATCCTTTAGTGAAAGTGGGAGTTGAAGTCTCCCAATATTACTGTGTGAGGATAGATGTGTTGTTTAAGCTTTGTTAATAGTTATTTTACAAAAGTGAATGCCATTGTATTGGGAGCATAGATGTTCAGAATTGTGATGTCATCTTGGTTGACTTTAGCTTTGATGAGTATAAAGTGCCCTTCCTCATCCATTCTGATTAATTTTGGTTGAAAGTCTATTTTATTGGATATTAGAATGGCTACACCAGCTTGCTTCTTGTGACCATTTGCTTGAAACATTTTTTCCAGCCTTTTACCCTGAGGTAATGTCTATCCTATTGGCTGAGATGTATTTCTTGAATGTGAAAGAATGTTGGATTTTGTTTATACATGCATTCTGTTAGTCTATGTCTTTTTATTGGAGAATTTAGTCTGTTGATGTTGAGAGATATTAATGACCAGTGATAGTTAATATCCTTAATTTTGATGTTGATTACCATAGGGAGTTTGTGTGGTTGTGTTTTGCGATAGTGTAATTACTTCCTGTGTAAATTTGGTTGTAGCTTATCACTTTGGGGCAGAATTTTCCTTCTATTAATTTCTGTAAAGCCGGAGTTGTGCATAAGTATTGTTTGAATTTGGTTTTGTCATGGAATATCTTGTTTTCTCCATTTATGTTTGTTGAAAGTTTCACTGGGTATATTAGTCTGGCCTGGTATCTGTGGTCTCTTAGAGTTTTCAGGACCTCTGTCCAGGTCCTTCTGGCTTTTATGGTCTCTGCTGAGAAGTCGGGTGTAATTCTGATAGGTTTGCCATTAAATGGTCCTTTTCTCTCGCTGCCTTTAAATTTTTTCTTTGTTTTATATAGTTTTTGTTTTTTATTATTATGTGATGAGATGTTTTTCTTTTCTCATCTATTCTCTTTGGTGTTCTGTAGGCCTCTCATATGTTTATAGACATCTCCTTCTTTAAATTTGGGAAATTTTCTTCTATGATTTTGTTGAATATATTTTCTGGGCCTTGGAGATGGACATCTTCTGTTTCCTCAGTACGTATTATCTTCAGGTTTCATCTTTTCATGGTGTCCTTGATTTCTTGGATGTTTTGTGTCAGCAATTTTTCAGATTTAGCATTTTTTTTTTGATGGTTGCTTCAAGACTTATGATCGTATCTTCTAGACTCGAGATTCTTTCCTCCTTCTCTTTGGTTCTGTTAGAGAGACCCACCTCTGTCTTGTTTGCTTCCTTCTCTAAGCATTCTCTGTCCGGATTTTCTCCTGTCTAAGTCTTTACCATTTTTTCCATTTTCATCTGCAGATCTTGAACTGTTTCATTGATTTCCTTCAACTGATCGGTAAATTTTCCTGGATTCCTTCCAGTGACTCTCTATAAGCCTTTTTTATGTCTTCTACCTGTTTGGCTGCCTCTTCCTGCATTTCTTTACAGATTTTATTTGTTTCTTCCATTATCATATTCATTACTAGGGATCTAAGGTCTTCTTCTTGTATTTCAAATGTGCTTGAGTTCTCCAGGTTTCTTTCTTTGGGGTAGTTGGGATCTGGAATGCCATATAGTTTTGGGTTTTGTTGTTCATGTTTCTATGCTGGCCTTTAGTCACCTTGATGTGTTTGATATTGGGAGGTATCTTCTGGGGTCCTTCACTGGTTGTTGAAAGTAATTTGTTGATAAGTAATTTTAGGTCGAGGTCCTTTGACTGTGGTAGTCAGGGAACTATTCCCTGAGAGAGGCAGATACCTGTTTTTGTCTCCTGAAGACTTTACTTCACACTCTGGATTCCACACAAGGTCAGCCAAGGTAGATACTGGTGCTCTGCAGCTCCAGTATCAGTTTGAGGTAAAGTATGTAAAACCAGTTTTCCTATGTTTGGCTGAGCTTTGAATATCCTGCCCTCGGGCCCTGGGGATTTGGGTCCTAAGCTCAGGTCACACTAGACTGCCTGAACCCCTGTTGGCTTCTAGAAATTGTTTAGGTTTCTGCCTACTCCAATGAGATAGTGAGGCCTAGGGTCTGCCTGCCAAGGAGAAAGCAACTACTGCCTTTTGACTGTTGTTTCTTGGCTACATATTTGTTCTACGTCCTCTGACCTGCCCAGCCACTCCCAAGAGTGTGAGATCCCAGCTAGACTAGGCAACCTGGCTAGGGTGGGACAGTTGTGACCAGTTGTGCCAGGATAGTCTTCTAGGGATAGCCATTTGGTTTCTGCCCAGCCCTGATAATAGGGCTGTTTCCATCCTTGTGTCTGTCCAGTGTCTCTGGTCTCAGTTCATGCTGCTGTGGCTGCTGTGTATCCCTGACTTCAGCAGTTTGCGACTTGCAGGCAGGGTCTGGACAAGGCTCTGGGGGCCCCATTGAGTCTGTCTCAGAGATCACAGCATTTGGGGACTTTACGTACTGCTGACTGGGTGCCCAAATGGCACCAAGGCTTTCTGTGGGCTTGCATGAAGCCCCAATCCACCCTCGTAGCTTTCCCTAGTCCAGGAAGTTTGAGACATCCCTGCAGCAGATTCAGTCCCCAAACTGAGTACGCCATCCAAACAAGGCCGCCATGTTTCCTTCTCAGGGCATGCAGTGGCAGAGACTGTGCCTATTGCAGTCTGCGTGCCCAAATGGTGCTTAGGCTTTCTGTGGGCTTGTATGGGTCAAGGGGTGTGTTGGAGGCCCCAAACAACCCATGTAGATTTCTCTAGTCCGGACAGATATAGGCACCCTCACTGCAGTTTCAGTGACAAATTCTGAGTTCTTCCGTGAAGCAAGGCTGCCACTCAGAGCTCCTCACTTACAGTCTGGGTCCTGTCTGGGCACTGGGGGAATAGTCTGTCCTCCTTCCTCGGGTGCTAGATGACCAGCGGAGGTATGACTAACCTGTGGTCCATACTGTGTGGATCTCTCTTGACCAGTTATCCACAGCACCCAGTCTATGGATCCAGTTAGCATCTGTGGTCCCTTTCCTGCAGATCAAGCAGCATGCTTCTTCTTTGCCTCCATCTTGGATCTTTGATTCTATCCTTCTAGATCTCTATTCCACAAAGCAGGCAGTCTTGTAACGACCTCTTAATTTTCAGCTCAAACCGCAGTATTCTGATGAAGGACTACCTGCCTTACAACCTCTCTGGTGGTCTTCGGAACCTGATGTTGGGCACCAATTGTCCCAACCTGCGGGACAGTCAATGGGAGAGCCTTCCATGTCTTCTAGAGCCTGGAAAATATGTTCTTCAGCATTATAGTCTTCCTAATTGTAGCCTATAGCACATCTCTGTAATGACTCTTCAAGAAAGGATCCAGCAAAGACTACTCTTCTTGAGTAAAGTTCATATGCATACCATCACATGTGACTGCATTCACCCAATCCCAGGGAGGACCCACCACAGCAGCTCCTGTTACTCAGCAGCCTATTCTTCTTCTCTTGGGCAATGATCCTGTACTCAACATGTTGCAATTTTGGAGCTTGACCCACACACCCAGCAGTAGTGCTCAAAGTACAGCACATCTCAAAAATATTTTTATTAATCCCACAGAACTCTCCTAGCTGGAAGTGTTATGTGCTCTGTTAGGCTGGATGGTTATATATTTTTTTAGTATTGTGTGTTTATAAATTCAAAACTAACATGCTTATACAAGACAGCTCTTCATCAGAATTAAATGTCAAATTTAAGGGTTATTTTGATCTTTACTATATATTTCCTCAGAAAATACACAAACAGGACATATTTAAAAACAAAACAGGAAACAACTAAACCATGACCCATCTCATATGAGGGTCTGAAAAACACACAAAGTACCCTTCCTACGTGTTTCCTTTAAATATGCAAGTCAGTTTAAAATGATGATGTTCTCTGAGAACTAGGAAAGCTATAGCTGCTCAAGTAATGGAAAAAATCAAGGTAAAGCATCCATAGTTTCCAGAATTTTTCTCAATCCCACATTTGTAGATGTTATGTCTCTAGCTAGAACCTGAAGTCTATTTTTGTAAGAATGTTGTATCCAGACTCCCAACAGGCATAGGAAATGATGAGTAGCCAAGTGACATCAGAAAATATGAGATAATAAAGGACAAAATTTCTTTGTCTTAGTCAGGGTTTCTATTGTTGTGATAAAAAATTAAGAAATGCAGTGTGGAGTGTAAAGATCTTATTTCATCTTATACTTGCAGGTAATGTTCCATTACTCAGGGAAGTCAGGAAGACTTCCCTTATGGAGGCATTTTCTCAAATGAGAGTCCCTCTACCAAAATGACCTTAGTTTGTGTCAAGCAGATGTAAAACTAACCTGATCATATTTCTTAAATATTATGTGAAAGTGTCAGTCACCAGGTGAGTGCCAGACTATGTGATAGGAACCCTATATACAATATTTCTAATTTTCGAAATAGTTCTGCATCTTGCCTTTGGCTTTCCAGGTAAGGCACATGAGAACTGAAATTTAGAAACTACCCAGTTGCCCATGTGTTTAGGTGGAAGAAGTGGGTTTCTGTTCTACAAATGTGTAAATACACATTATTTCACCTGTTCATTCCTCCTATCCAAAGAGATGATAAATTATTTCTATCCAGTTATGTGTCTTATGCTTTATCTTTTATTATGCTTAGCTGTGTGACATAAATATGTCATTTATGTTTGCTGAATTAAGGTACAATTGTAAACACATACATGAAAGCTGAGATAAGATTGTGTGTTAGTGTGAGAATATATTATATATATATTAAAACACTACATGTGAAAAATTATGTTGTTGGTATTCTTGGGTTTAAAAAAATTTATAGTATTTTTATATAATAGAATAGAATTTTATGCAGTAGAAAGCTAAAATGCAACACTTTAAAAGCATTAACTACAAAACCAAATTCAGGAACAATTGATGTATTATCTTGCACAGCTTTTAATTTAAATTGAGTACCACTGTTTTTTTTTTTTTTTCACTTATGAACAGGAAATGAGTATTAAGTGGTAGGCACCTGGATGAAGAGCCCTGGGTCCAGACTGTCAGCCTCCTGCAACAGCAAAGATCCTCCCTTTTCACTAAGAGCTTTCACGTAAGTAGTAATTGCTTGATCAGAATGAAAGGCTTTTAGTCTCTGATCACCTTTCAGCAAGGTGACATAGTATATTTCTGTGCCTATTTCTGAAAGCAGAGTAATGCAAACAACATTATACATCAAAATTCTATATACTTCAGCTTCTATATTATGGATTTGAGTACATGTTCTTTAGATACTGTTGTATGTATTTTAATTTTTGTTTGCCTCCTGAAAATGGTTCAATTACTTTGCCTTTATGTGTAGCAATCATTTTATATATTTAGAGATGTTATAACTAATAATATTCAAATTTTTGTTTAACCTGATACACTAATTTCATCATAAATTTGCAATGTAATTTGTTCCTCAAGGCAATCTGCACATTAACATCCAAGTTTTTCTGTTCTGAATTGGATGTAAGAGAAAAAGACATCCAAACCATTACAGCGTGGCTAGACTTTAATGTAACACAATCAACTTCTAATAAAATATCATGAAACTACATAGCACTAGCGATGACATCACTTCTTGTAATTCTCTAGTTGGCACAAGACACTTGAGTGTCCCTTGCTCACAGTGAAAACAAATCAAACCTGAAGTAACTGACTCTCTCTATCAATGTGTGGTCATGAAGTACAAACCCTGATGAGACCCGGAGGGCAGGCTAAGATGTTAGAAAGTCCAACAAACACTCTAAAGGTGTCATTCTCTTCTAGTTTGGTCATGATCATGAGGACAGCACACACAGGCCTTTCGTGCCCTGGCTTCCATTTCTTATAGACATAAATTCTGTTTTACATTGAGCCAAATAAAAGAAAGATTCTTTGACTATATTACCTTGACTCACTTCCCATCTTTCACTAGGCCTATTGCCTAATTACCATTAGCTCCTAATGAAATTCATTATGTTTTCCACTGAAATTTAGGTTAGAAAGGCAGAAATGACTTATTGTAATAAATAAAACTATATTGTTGCTGTAAAAAATAAAATAGATAATTACAGCTAATGAAGCCATATGTGGAGAAAGTGGCCACATAGTCAATGAACTCATATAAAATTTAAGCACAGATACATGTATGTATACTCAGACATACATATATATGTACACATACATATCACAAATATTATATATGTTATATATCACACATACATATAAATGTGGGTGGATGTAAGTTGTAGTTACCAGATAATGAAAATACCCTATAAATTACACACACATAATAAATGGTCATATCAGGTAAGTGCTGTATATTTTTTTCTGCAGTTTCAATGTTTCTAGTTTTATATTTTGGTCTCTGGTCTATTTGGAAATAGGTTTTCTGAAAGAGGATAAGTATGGCGCATGCCACTTCCCAGCACCATTTCTTAAGGATGCATTCTTTCTTCCACCTTATCTTTTTGACGTTCTTGCCAAATATTAAATGACTGAAGTTATGCGTCCTCATGTTTGGGGTCTTCAGTTTTTACCAGTGTTCTTCATGTCTGCTTTGGTGTCAGTACCATATGGTCTTATCACTATTTCTCTGTAATTTATCTAATGATATAGAATGGTAATCCCTCTAGCACTGTTCTTTTTGTTTAGGATTGTTTGTGAATTCAGGGTATTTTGTGGTTTCATATGAATTTAGAGGTATTTTTTTCTTTTTTTCTGTTAAAAATAAGATGAGACAGGGGTGGTTGTACACACCTTTAATCCCAGCACTTGTGAGGCAGAGGCAGATAGATCTCTGTGAGTTCAAGGCCAATCTGGTCTACAAAGTGAATCCAGAAAGCCAAGTCTACACAGAGAAACCCTGTACCAAAAAATAAGAAAAAAACTGATGAGACCTTTGAGTAGTATTTCACTGAATACGTAAATAGATTTTGTAAACTTGGTTATATTCCTAATATTTAGGCAACCAACCCATGAACATGAGATGTTTTTCTTTCTGCTTAGGTTTAAAATTTTCATTGTAGAAGTCACTGACTCCTTTGAGTAGGTTTATTGCTACACATTTTATATTCTGAGTCTATTGTGTGTCCATCATTTTCTTCTCTGTATATTTGTTTTTGATATATAGAAAGCACTTGATTTGTGGAAGTTGTTTCTGTATCTTGCTACTAATGTAGTTGCTTATCATTTTTAGAATTTTAGTGAAAGGATTTTTACTGTCCCTTGTCCTATATTATTAATTATATTATATAATTATATATAATATAATTAATTAAATTAATTTAATTTTCTTCTATAGTCTTATTACTTCCGCTAGTACTTTAAGCACATTATTGAAAAGGAGGGAAAATTGACCTGGAGCAGCAGGTTGTTCTTTGGTAACAGAGTCCTGAGAGAGAGAGAGAGAGGAGACTATGTAATCAGCCAATCAAAATTATAGGAGATTATCACAGAGACGCCATCTCACATAGTTCCTTTTCTCTTTGCAAACCCTATGACCATTTGCCCCCAGCACTTTCCAAGTCTGATCTCTACCCTCATTTGTCTTTTTACTCCTGCTCTTACCCTGTGTCCTCTCTTCAACTACTTCTCCTGTCTAGTTCCCTCTCAGAGAAATTTAAGCAGTATCCCTCTGGTCCTCCTTATTGCTTATCTTCTTATAATCTGTGAAATATAGTATGGTTATTTTGTACTATATAGCAAAAATCCTCTTAGTAGTATATACCACGACTTTCTGGGTCTGGATTATTTCACTCAAGATGATCTTCGTAGTTTCATCCATTTGCCTTAAAATTTCATGATATCCTTCCTTTTTAATGGCTGAGTGGTTTTCCATTATGTAAATGTACCACAGTTTCTTTATACATTCTTTGGTTGATGGATATCTAAGTTGTTTCCAGATTCTTGCTTTTATGACTAAGGCTGTCGTAAACATGTTGGGCAAGTGTTTTTGTTGTATGATGTAGCATCATTTAGGTATATGCCCAGGAATGGTATAGCTGGGTCTTTAGGAAGAGTTATTCCCAATTTTCTGAAAAAGTGCCAGATTGATTTCCACAGAAGTTTGTATACTTCCACCAGCAATGGAGTCTTCTGGAAGGGTAAGGGAGTGACTTTAGCTGAGACTTCTAGTAGCAGGCATCATGAAAACTGATGAAGACATCCTCTAATTAGACAGAAATCCTAGCCCAGGGAAGGGAACACCAACCCATTTCCACAAATTTTGGCCCAAATATTATCCTGCATTCATTATGTGCAAGGTTGAGGCAGTGGTCAACCAAGTCTGGCCTACCCTGAGACTCACTCTGTCGGAGAGAGCCAACTCCTGACACTATTAACAATAATCTGCCATACTGTCATTTGAGAGGCTTTACCCAGCAGTGTATCAAAACAGATGCTGAGACTCACAGTCAAACCTTAGGTAAGAGTAGGAATCTTGTGGAAAGGTGGGCAGAAATATAGAAACCTCACCATGTGGCAGGGAAAGAGGATGTGCTTAGTCCTAATGTGACATGATGGTCTGAAATAAGTGGGTAGGTGGGAGCTCCCTTTTTCTGGGTTGTATGGGAGGGGTTAATGGAGGGAAAAGGGGCAGGTGGGACAAGGAAGGGAGGAAGGAGGGGCCTACAATCAGGATGTAATGTGAATAAATAAATATTTGTTTAAAAGAGAGGATAGGAGATAGAAAAAATAAGAAAGTTTGGGATCAGATGGTCTTACACGAGTATATCTTATGTTAAACTAGATTATTAAGAAGTGCAGCATGCTTTACATTACTGCTGAGGAAGAAATGGGACACAGTCAAAACAAAGCATATATGGATGTCAGATCATACAATGGGACAAAAATGGCAATAAGTTAATCCAAAAATGTTGTACAAGCTGTTTATGTAATATCTCTAAAATATTATAGATTGAGCACACATCAGTACTGGTACTGATAATCATTTGCCCCATATGGTATCTGAAGCTACAATTCTGCAAAGACCTTGTCTCAAGCTGTCCTTACCAACTCTGCCAAGAGTATTCTTTGTTCTATATAAGGAGCAGTGGTTCTTCTCTATGCATTATTTCCTTAGTGAAAAACTCCATGTATTACCTGGTGTATGTTAAGCTATCCCTGCATTTCATGTATAAAGCCAACTTGGATATGGGGAATACTCTTTTTTATGACTCTTGGTATTTTGTTTGCAAGTATTTTATGGAGTATTTTTAAATCTATATTCAACTGAGATGTTGGCCTGTAGTTTTCATTTTTGTTGTGTCTTAATCTGGTTTTAGTATTAGTGATACTTGCTTTATAAATAGAGTTTGGGAATGCTCCTTCTGCTTATGGTTTTGAATAGCTTGAGATGGATAGGCTGTAGATGTTCCTTAAATATCTGGTAAAATTCTGCTGGGACTCCATCTGTCTCTGGGCTTTTTTTTTTTTCTAGAAGGTTTTTACTTACTATTTCTGTCTCCTCACTTGTTGTGTGTTGGGTATGATTAGGTTGTTTACTTCATCTTAGCTTAATATTATCTATAGGCTGAACTAGGAATTCATCATTTTTGCTTAAGTTTTCTGGCTTAACGGAGTGCACACTTTAAGAAACCTTCCCCTATGATATTGTGCATGTCTTTTGTGTCTGTTGAAATGTTTCTCTGTTCATTTCTGATTCTGGCAGTTTGGATCTTATCTTTGTTTTGGTTAATTGGGCATGCCTTCTTTGTTTTCTCAAACACAGAGTCTTAGATTTGTTGATGTTTTGTCATATTTACTCTTGTTTATATTATTTATTATAGATTATTTATTATTGTCAACTGGTTTGGTTTAGACTAGGATTTTTCTTATTTTTTAAACACTTTGAGTTGTTTCATTAATCTACTTATATGTGTTCTCTCTGACTTTTTTTTAAATGTAGGTACTTTGACCTATCCTTTTTTGTTTGTTTGTTTGTTTGTTTTTCAAGACAGGGTTTCTCTTATGGTCCTGGCTATCATGGACTCACTTTGTAGATCAGGCTGGCCTTGAACTCACAGAGATTCACTTGCCTCTGCCTCCTAAGTTCTTTAGTCAAAGGCATGAGCCACAACTCTCAGTTCTTAGAACTGCTTTCAATGTGTTTTATTTGTGTTTTCATTTTATTTACTTCCAAGAATTTTTAAATTAATTTTTAAAATATTTCACACATATGTTTATATTATTACACATATATACAATAAACTATTTATAGCAAGAAGGACCATAACACTATCAGGAATTATATAAATGTTACATTCTTAGTGTGTTGCCTGTTTGTATTTGGCAGTCTTGAAGAAAACATCTTTCCTTTTTTGGTGAGTCTGAAATTCTGAATATAAATCAAAATCATATCATATCATTATCAATTTAAAACATCTATCTAGACCTAAAACCATTTTAACCCCTAAACAACTGATCTTAATTGTAAAACTAAACTATCTTGTCTTCAACCACATTAGAAACTTGAAAAGGAATAAAATTGATTACCTAAGTATTCAGGGAGTGCAGGTTAGTTAGTAGATTCCCAAATAAGAAGATGACAGAGACAGTTTGTTGCCTGAACAGTCACCCAAAAAATTCTCTATAACATTGGAGCTTCACCTTCAGCCTTCTGGCCCAATATATCTGACAGACATATTTGTGAGGCAAGAGCTAATGAGGACTTGCATACCCTTTCTTTGTAGAGTTAGGCTGTTGACTCTGCCTGCATCCAAGCTTGCCCATTTTTAGGCAGAATTCTGTCTGTGGGAGAAATGAAGACATTTTCCCCAGTGGCTTGTTTGCTACAGTTGAATCCATCTCCATAAAGAGGTTCTTTGATGCTCATCATCCTCTTTGAGGAAGGTTTGTGCTGCCAGGAATTAACCTGTCCTATTCTTAGTGAATATTTAAAATAATAAAATATTTTTAAACGCCATATGCTGTGTGTCTCTGAAGTTTCTTAAGAACTTATCTAACTCTTTTACCCTATCTTTCTATAGAATCATATCTATCCATTACATTTAGGATATATATTCCTGTGGTAAAAATTGATTAGTAATTGATATGGTCATTATCTGATCAACTAACAATTAACTTATTTATCCTAAGCAGCCTGCAATAGCCCTTTGAAAGTATTGGAAGTAAGCTTTGTATTATAATTGAATTATATGGGCAGAATACCTAATATTAGAGTAGAAATATATATAATGTTTGTGAAGAATAATCTTACATTTGAATTCTATACCACTGTATCTAAAATTAAACTTATTTTGCAACAATATAAAAATTCTGTACTAGTGAATTAAAAATGACCTTGCAATTTCATGAGAATTTTTAAAAATTTTTTTCTTAATTTCTTTTTACTTTGAGCCATTCATCATCCTTTAAAGTGTTGTTAAATTTCCCAGTTTGTGTATTTACTACAGATTTATTTGCTGTCACTGTTGTTTTATTTCATTGTGATCAGATAAGATCACAAAATACTGATTTCAGTATTTCTGAATTTGTTTTTTTTTATTAATTTATTCTTGTTACATCTCAATGTTTATCCCATCCCTTGTATCCTCCCATTCCTCCCCCCCCCCCCATTTTCCCATTATTCCCCTCCCCTATGACTGTTCTTGAGGGGGATTACGTCCCCCTATATATTCTCATAGGGTATCAAGTCTCTTCTTGGCTACTTGCTGTCCTTCCTCTGAGTGCCACCAGGTCTCCCCCTCCAGGGGACATGGTCAAATGTGAGGCACCAGAGTACGTGAGAAAGTCGTATCACACTCTCCACTCAACTGAGGAGAATATTCTGACCATTGGCTAGATCTGGGAAGGGGTTTAAAGTTTACCTCCTGTATTGTCCTTGGCTGGTGCCTTAGTTTGAGCGGGACCCCTGGGCCCAAATCTGCCTATCATATTGTTCTACTTGTAGATTTCTAGGACCCTCTGGATCCTTTTATTTTGCTGTTCTCCCATGCGTCTCTCATTTAGAGTCCCAATAGGATGCCTTCCCCTCTGTCCCAGTTTCCTGGTAAGTGAAGGCTTTCGTGGGACATGCCCCTTGGGCTAGTATTTCTGAATTTATAAAGATTTGTTTTATGTCCCAGGATGTGTTCTAATTTTAAAAAGCTTCCTTGTAATGCCGAGTGAAATGTGTTTTCCTTGGTGTTTGTGTGAAATATGAGACAAATATCTGTTAGGCCTATTTCATGTATGATGCCAAATTATTTTGATGTGTTGGGAGCACTGAGGTCCTTGATATCATAGAGCAGCAGGGACTGAGCATGGAAAGCATGCAGGATTCTCTTTTCAAAGGACCATAACATACTGCTTTTACCCAGAAAGCTGAGAATTATAGGTGAATTGTGTTATCTGTTGAGTCATGCCATATCAGGCTCTCACAACCAAGATTGGTGGTAGTTAGTAGTCTAAATGTCCCGTTTATTATCTGTATAGTCAGGCTTCCACAACTGAGACAAGAGGTGGCTATCAGTCTACCCAAATGACCCCTATGCTGTCTCTGTGACAGACCATGTCAAGCCCTTCCCTATTCCCTTTAGCTAATGCATATATAGCCTATTTCTAGAGCCCAGCTTCCGGGAAGAAATGGCATGTATTTGAGATGAGCTTCAATGTAATTATGTCTCCCATTCTCTGAGGATTGTATTACACCAAGAAACATTTGTCCAAAATGTACTGTGTCTAAATGTGATGACAATAAACAGTCTGACATCAAACTCTGATCTCACTCACTCAGGCAAGCTGAGACAAGTTCTCATTCTTGCCTCCTTATACATTGTTGTGCTGCTGCTGGCTGTGATGCCTGTCCCCACATTGCTGTTTCCCTGATGACATTTTTCTGCCCAGCATGCCTATCTATGGAGAAAAGGGCAAACCATTCCCTCACCCCTAGTCCCTCTTTCCCAACGCTTCCATGCAACTCAGAGCTCTTCTCACAGTGTGCAGCTGTGAGCTCCAGTATCTGTCCTGATCCACCGCTGGGTGGAGTGTATCAGAGGACATCTATGTTGGATTAATATCCACTTAAAAGTGAGTATGTCACATGTGTATGTTTCTAGGTCTGCATTACCCCACTCAGGATGATAGTTCTACTTCCATCCATTTGCTTGCAAATTTCAAGATTTCCTTGTTTTTGATAGCTGAATAGTATTTGTTGTGTAAATTTACCACAGTTTCTTTATCCATTCTTTAGTTGAGGGACATCTAGATTCTTGCTATTATGAATAAGGCTACTATAAACATGGTTGAGCAAATGTCCTTGTTGTATGGTGGAGCATCTTTCGGGTAGATAGCTGCGTATTTACATAGCACTATTCCCAATTTTCTGAGAAAGTGACAAATTGATTTCCAAAGTGGGTGTACAAGTTTGCACTCCCAGCAGCAATGGAGGAGTGTTTCCCTTTCCTCACAAATTCGCCAGAATGTGCTGTCACTTGAACTTTTGATTGGCATGTTGATAGGTAAAAAATGAAATCTCAGCTCAGACTATAAGGTCAACAATTAATAGTTGGGACCTATTGAAACTCAAAAGTTTTAGTAAGGCAAAGGACATTGTCAACAGAACAAAATTGCAGCCTACAGACTGGGAAAAGATCTTCACCAACCTTACATACAACAAAGGGCTAAATATATATATATGTGTGTGTGTGTGTGTGTGTGTGTGTGTGTGTGTGTGTGTGTGTGTGTGTGTGTGTATCTGAAAAAATTAAACACCAGCAAACCAAATAACCCAATTAAAAATGGTGCACACTGCTAAGCAGAAAATTCTCAAAAGAAGAATATCAAATGCCTGAGAAACACTTAGAGAATTGCTCAATGACCTTAGTCATCAGGGAAATGAACATCAAGATTGCACCTATCTTTAAAGCTCTATTTTTCTGTAGAAAACAGAGAGATGGATTTGGTTTCTTGATCCATTTATTCAGTCTGTGTCTTTTGATTGAAACTCAACTTAATGCTATTAATGAAATGTGTGGGTCATTTGTGATTATTGTGTTGTTGAAAATTGCTGTAATGTTCCCAGTGTTGTTTTGTGCTTTAAAAATTAAGGCTTAATATTTCTTTGCAAACTGTTTCTGCTGTGCTCATTCCTTTCTTTAGACAAGAATAATTATTCACATTTATGTATTTTTTGATTTGTTGTATATAAAATAATTTATGCTGTTTATATAGTGGGAAGACTTTCTTTCTCCTTCGATCATGGCAGTCAGCTTTACTAAGTATATTAGTCTTGATTGTCTCTCATAGATGTTTAGGATTTGGAATTCATTGGTCCAGACTCTTCTGGATTTCACTGAAAAATCTGCTGATGTTCTGATTTAATTTTCTTTATATATGACTTGAATATTTCTCTTACATCTTTCAATATACTTTCTTCATTACATAATCTTAGTATTTTACCTATACTGTGCTATCATGATTTTTTCCTAATCCTTTTGATTTGGTGTTCTGTGTGTTTCTTGTATCTTTAAAGATATGCATTTCCTTAGTTTGGAGAAGTTTTGTTCTAAGATCATTTTGAAGCTCTAGTACATGCCGTTGCCTTGAGATTTTTCTCCCTTATATCTGCCCATAATGAAAAATTTGAACTTTTCTCCTGGTGTCACAAATTTTATGTGTTGCTTTTCTGTGATTTTTATTTTCTTTGTATATTTGTCTACATCTACACTTCATCTTTTAGTGCTGATATTCTAGCTTTTGCTTGACTTACTCTATTTTTAAGGCTTTATTTTGAATTTTCCAATTTAGTTACTGGATTTTTCATTTACATTTTCATTTCAGCTTGAGATCTCTTGCTTCTATCTCTTTATTGACACTCTTTAGCCCTCCACTGTGCTCATGATTTTCATCAGCCTTAGTTTGTGTTTTCTTGGACATCATTCATATATTTATTCACCCTAAGATTTTTTTCCCTTAATTTCATTGAGCTGTGTCTTTGTGTCTTTAGTCTCTTTTATTTCTTTGATAAAGATTATGATTGTTCTTTTAATTTCTGTGTCCTCGATTTCTTTTAGGTAATTCCAGAAAGCAAACATTTCACATTCCTCATAGGTTTTAGAGAGAAGATAGTAGTTTGATCATATTGTTGGCATTTTTACAATTAATTCTGTGCATATGTACTTATTTAAATAGTTCTTCATCTGACATGAACAGAGCAGGTTGGGGCAGAATAGAGAACATTGGGCACATTGAACCTAAAGGTTGGAAACATGGGTAGAATGAAATCAGGTGGACAGAGGTGACTAGGCTGGTTTATAGGATTTGTTTTGAGCTCCAAGCCTAGGATGTATGTGGCTGTGTGGAAGGGTTGGATATGACATCGAAACAACCTGGAGGATAGGTATGGAGGGTTCTAGCTGAAGTTTGGAAATTGTCTATGATAAGGAAGAGTTTTCCAGACTAGGCCAGGGCATGGTATATGTACACCAGACTACACTGAAGAGTCTGGAAAGAAGTCATGCTTGGAGAGATCAGGAGAGTCATTTGGCTAGAATATGGAGCAAGACAGGTGACTTCAGGCTACCTGTGATTGTTGTAAGTGGTGCAGAAGGGAATTGTGGTTGCTTTCAGCCAGAAGAGTTCTGGTAAAAGCCTAGAGGTTGGTTGTGTTGTAGGTAATGGTGGTCACACTAGATTGGGCCAATGGATGGGGAATTCTCTAAATTAGGTGAGTTGTAGAGAACACATGGATAGGGAGGTAATGGATATTCTGATGGTTGGTCCACGGAGGACAGCATAGGAACTCTGGGTAGCAGGGGTGCTTGGAAGTGACAGAGAAGAGAGAAACATTGACTTTTTAATAAAGTTTTAAATAAAATAAAATTTTTCTATGAAGATTTTGTTTGCATTTTTTGGAAAATATGCCATTGCTATACATCAGAACATACACACACACACACACACACACACACACACACACACACACACAAACACACACAAACTTAAGAGTGTTTGAATGATGGTGTGCTTTGTTGGATTTACTGTACAACTTCTTACCAATGAAGACCTCAAGGAATGGAAAGATGGAGGGATATTAGGACTTAAGCTTTGTGAGATAGATTAAAAGTGCTTACACCTTCAATCCTGTAGTCTGTTATTCTTCTTTGTCTGTTTCTGTAGGAAATATAATATATTGTATTATATAATATGTTAAAAAAACATAATAATTTATAAAAATATATAAAATATATAATATTAAAATAAATATATAAAATATAATAAAGGTTTTTACACTGGGCACTGGAGTATTGTAACAATAAATTTGAAATGCTTAAAAATTGAGTTTAATAGCACACACTGTGTCTTTCCTTTACTGACAGATATATTATATATATTCATTATACATGTGTATATACAAACATATATATTACATGTATATTATATTTTTCAAGTAATCTATGAAGATGTGTAAAGATATGGATTGATAAAATATGAGGATCACAACCACATATTGTATACTAGAGATTCCTTTGTAAATAAAGACAAAGAACAAAATAAGGACAGTATAATTCATTTGTATAAATGCGCCAATTTTTAAAACTGGGAATTTTATCTGCTTATTTAGTATAAGATAAACTTCAGAATGAATCTAATCCCAGTATGAACACAGGGTGAATAATTAACAATGAGACTTGAATGTTTTCTTTTAGTCCTATCCATTCATTATGTAACAGTCCTTATTACTGAAGCTAAAGATGCCTTTTATACTTTATGTTAATATTCTCATTCCCAATTCTCATGAGAGTTGGTATTGCTTGATTTTGATGTCATCATAGCTAAGAAGGGGTAAGTGTGCCTCTTTCCTGTCCTAACTGGCCTGTGGCAAGGACAAGGTCTAAATCACTCAGTTCTTTAACTGCTTAATTAAGATTCTATGTTCCAGAGATGCTCCTGTCATGGATTCTAGCTCCCTCTCTAATTTCTCCCTCCTGCCACCCCCTGCTTGATCCCTCTTCCTCCCCTCCCTACGCCAGCCTCACCCAGTTTTCTACCTCCATCCACCTAGATGTCTATTCTATTTTGCATTCTCAGTGAGATTCAAACATCCTCCTGTAGGCTTAGATTTTTCAAATCACATGTTCGTTAGGGTTTTTAAACACTTCCACCTCACTTCTAACCACCAACCGCAGGAAGAGGAGAAAGAATGTTCATACTAAAAACCGGGCGTGGTGGCGCACGACTTTAATCCCAGCACTCGGGAGGCAGAGGCAGGCGGATCGCTGTGAGTTCGAGGCCAGCCTGGTCTACAAAGTGAGTCCAGGACGGCCAAGGCTACACAGAGAAACCTTGTCTTGAAAAACCAAAAAAAAAAAAAGAATGTTCATAGAAAAAAAGGGGTTGTGGACCTGTTTAGACATAGTACCTTGGACCAATTTCACTTTGCATTGTTACGACACCCGAAGTTCAGTCCAATAATAAACACCAAACAGCAACACTAATCCATAGCAGCGGCATGATCCAGCAGAAACAGCAAAAGTCTGCCTAAGTTGCACAAGTCTGCAGAAGCAGCTGGAAGCGGCAGCAGTACCACAAGAAGGTCTCTCAAACAGTTCTCTCCAAGAAGTGAAGACCAGCAAAGACCATTGAAGTTTTGCATGGTGTAGCAATAAAAAAAGGTCTCATCTAACTGTCTGTTGGGTTCTATTCATATTTTTTTCTAAACACCATGTGGTCACTCATGCATCTGTTTTCAGCAAAACATCATGTGCCCTCTCACAAGGCAGTTTCCTGAAAAACATCACATGACACAACTGATTTGTTAAGGAACCCAGAAACTTCTACTTCATCCTCCCTTGGGCCCTCCTTGTTACTTAGCTTCTTTGGGTAAATGGGTTGTAGGATTGTACCTTATGGCTAATGTCCACTCATAAGTGAGTACATACCATGATTGCTTTTCTGGGTCAGGGTTGCCTCACTCAGGATGATCTTTTCTAGTTCCATCCATTTGCCAGGTAATTTCATGATGTCATTCTTTTTAATGGCTGTGTAACATTCTGTTGCAGTTAATTTACCAGTATGACCTAATAATGTTTATTATTGTGCCTATAATTTTTATTACAGCAATATTTTCTAAACTGCCAGAAATCAATCAAGACACAGACACCTGTTATATTTTAAAATAGCCTCGGTTAACCTGGAATGGAACAGATATTAATCCCCTAAACTATTTCCCTTAGGGGGCCAGGTATGGGATACTTGTCCCAATCCCATACCATCTGGTTCTAATAATTTCTATCAAGCTACCTCCCATCCATAATCCCTAACTTGCTAATGTATTCATCTGGGACAAGTTTCTATGCTTGCCAGCCATGTGCTTCTTTTCCACCTAACCCATGATGGTGCAACCTTCTTCTTCTTCTTCTTCTTCTTCTTCTTCTTCTTCTTCTTCTTCTTCTTCTTCTTCTTCTCCTCCTCCTCCTCCTCCTCCTCCTCCTCCTCCTCCTCCTCCTCCTCCTGCTCCTCTTCTCCTGTCCATCCTCCTCCCAAGAAATCCCTCTGTCTGCCCTAGCCTGGGAACCTTAGCCACACCTATCCAATTTGCCCTGCCCAGGTGTTAAGGCCTTTTATTGGTCAAATAGGTTAGGCTCTAGGCAACATACATATGGGGCAGAGACAGCACACAATCATTAACACAAAAATATGTCAGACCAACTTACCATGGTGTCTTTATCCATTCTTTGGTTGAGGGACATCTAGGTTGTTTCCAGTTTCTGGTTTTATAAATAAGGCTGCTATGAACATAGTTGAGCAAATGTCCTTATAGTATGATGGAGCGTCTTTGTTTATATGTCTAGGAGTAGTGTTACTGGGTCTTGAGGTAGTAATATTTCCAGTTTTCTTAGAAACCTCCAGATTTATTTCCATAGTGGTTGTACAAATTTGTATGCCCAGCAACAATGTAGAGGTGTTCCCCTGGCTTCACATCCTTGCCAGCATTTACTGTCATTAAACTTTTTCATCTTATCCATTCTGACAGATGTAAAATGGAATCCCAGAGTCACTTTGATTTGTGCTTACATGATGACTAGGGATGGTGAACATTACTTTATGTGCTTCTCTGCCATTAGACATTTCACCATTGAGAACTCACTGTTTATACAAGCTATAACTCAAGGACAATGGAAACTCCCAGGAATCTTTTTTTTTTTTTAATTTATTCTTGTTACATCTCAATGTTTATCCCATCCCTTGTATCCTCCCATTCCTCCCCCCCCCCATTTTCCCATTATTCCCCTCCCCTATGACTGTTCCTGAGGGGGATTACGTCCCCCTATATATTCCCAGGAATCTTTGAGGGAGACTCTAGCTAAGACTCCTAGCAATGGAGAATATGAAAACTGAAATGGCTATCTCTCGTAACAAAAAAGACTTTCAATGGAGGAATTGGGATACCAATCTAGACACAAATTATTAAACTCACAAATTGTCCCGCCTACAAGATGTGCATGGGTAAAGATGGATCAGAAGTTGAGGGAACAGCCAACCAATGACGGTCCCAGCTTGCAACCCATTCTAAGAGAGAGAAAGCATACCCCTGACACTATTAATGATCTCTGCTATACTAGCAGAGAGGCACCTAGCATAACTCATCTGAGAAGATTCACCCAGCAACTGAAAGAAATAGATACAAAGACCCGCATCTAAATATTAGATGGAGCTTGAGGAATCCTATGGAAGAAATGTGGGGGGGGGGGCAGTGACTGTGGGAGTTTGAAGGAGCCAGAGAAGTCAAAGACACCACAAGAAAACATACAGACTCAACTAACCAGGAACCACAGGGCCTCATAGAGATTGACCTCCAAAAGAGAATGCATGGGGTAGAACTAGGCCCTCTGCACACAAGTAACAATTCTGCAGCTTGGTCTTCATGTGGGACTTTTATTAGCAAGAGCTGTTTCTAACTCTGTTGCCTGCCTTTGGATCCCTTTCCCATAACTAGGCTGCCTGGTCTAGCTTCAGTAGGAGACGATGCACTTAGACCTACTGCAACTTGATATAACAAGAGCCAGCGAGGGACTGTAAGGAAAGAAGGGAGGGAAAGCTGTGAATGGAATGTTAATTAATTGATTAACTAAAAAAATGTGAAACCACAAAAGTGAAAAACAAATTTAAAAAGAAAAGTTTTGTGTGTCTGTAGTTGACAAACTCTATTGGCTCAAAATAAAATCAAAATAAGATCCACCTATCCTTGGTTTCTTGCTTCATGGCCACTTCAATATGTCTTTGTTAAATATAAAATATATTTGCTAATCTAAACCAAATTGCCTTTATTTTTGAAGGGCCTTATTCTGTGATCTACCTCTTCAGTCACCTAGCTCTTTGTGCTGTCAAAATCCTAACAGGGAAAGTTAAGTACATAGAAGCCTCTTGAAAGCAATGGGACAAGTTTGCTGTTTTTAATAACTTAGAAATTGTTTCCTTATAATACCTACTGTATAAAGTGACAGTCTCAGGAGCACATTTATGGTTTTAGTAATGCAACTTAGTTGGTAATAGATTTTCTTATTCACATATCTGCTTCTCCCTATTTATTTGTTAATGTCTGTAACTCCACTTCCTAATGTGTTCCCAAAGAGGAATCTGTGTGGCCAACTCTTAGATTTTTTTAATTTCCAAGCAGCCACTTGTCTATAAGTCTACTGTGTAGGCAAAGGCTTTAACCCAGATGCCTGCTGTGTTTATTGATCTATTTCTTCATAATTCCATATCAGGCAATCACACAATTCATGAACAGTCTGCGAGGAGAGAAATACACATATTACCATCAGCACGAGACTAAACGAGCCATGCCCTCAGAGGCCCCACTAAGGATTGAAGCCTCAACTATATTATGTGGAAGGATTGCGAAGTACCACAGTGAGGGTTTTAAACAAATTGCAGTTATGACTTTCTTCATCTAACAGATAAATGTTTCTTTAAGGAATCATTTTGGTATTTGCTTATAGTTGTTTTCCCTTCCATTCGAATAGGATGGGACATTTTCTAAGTGCAAATGAGGTGGATAGCCAAGCAGGATTCAGTAATGCTCAGTCTTTGCTCTCAGCTGGGCTTTTCCCATGTCAGCAATGTTCAACCCCCCTGATGTGACCCCTGATCCATCTGCTGGAATGATCATTTTTATTCAGTATATTCTTTAGCAAAATCAGAATTTTTATAATAGCTTAAAAATGTTTTTCCAAAAAATGGTGTGAAGACAATATTAAGCTTATTTAGCTAAATTGAGAAATTATAGAGCAGAATTAAGATAAAACTACTAAATTAATCCTATACAATTGTGCAAAAATGTATGCAACCATCAGATATTTTGTTGGAAAGAGATAACACTCTTTTGCCAGGAGATTAGAGCTGGTGCAAGGGCTTGAAATGGCAGGTGGACTCTGAAGTAGAGCTAACGCAGTGCAGATCTGTAATGTCTGTTGTGTTCTGACTTCCTACCTCACTGGTGATGATTCTCATTATGCTATGACCTCCGGTGGCTCCTCCCTGATGAAGATGCATGTCCTTAAAGCGTCTTCTCAAATGTAACTGAGAAATTCTTCACTCCAATTTCCAGTATACGAGACAATTCTTATGTATTTTCTGATGTCTCTATACTGGAAGCAAAAGTTCCCTTTTTCATGTTCCTATGCTTCCAGTTTGTATTTTTTAATTAAAAATTTACATATACATTTATATTTTTACACATATATACAATAAACTACCTATAGCAAGAAGAACCATGACACAAACAGGAATTATATAAATGTTACATTCTTAGAGTTTTGGCTATTTGTATTTGACAACCTTGAAGAAAACATGTTTCCTTTCTTGTTGCATTTAAAATTCTGGATATAAATCAATCTCCATCACAACTTGTCATTATCAATTATGGTCATATCAAGTACTAGTCTACTTTTATCACAAGAATATACATGTTAGGTGCAATTGATAGATATGATTCAATAGAAAGTTAGGTAAATTTGTTAGATAAGGTCTTCATAAACCTCAGAAACATAGAAATATGGCATTTAAAAATGTTTTTATTATTTTAAAAGATTCACTGACGATGAGACAGGGTAACTCCTGGCAATACCCATCTGTATCTTTTAACACACTAAAAAACTAACTGTGAGAGGATATACCTTTCCTTTTGTACTGCACTGAAGCACCACTGGATTTCACGGCCAGCATTCTTACTATTATCTGTGACCTCATTTTCTAAGAAAGGGGAGTTGTGGTGTTTGGAAATCATTTTCAATGGACTCATATCAGACTCAAATACCTTAAGGCAAACTCTCGTTGTTCTACATGGGAAAAAAAGAACAAAGGTGGAAAATATGTTCAAGGATGTTATGGTTGAAGAAGTTAATGAGACAGGCATCAGCTTAACTCTGAACAAAGAGGTTGGAGGTGAAAGAGCTTTCTGGGTAGACACTGAGGAGGAGACTTGGATATGACTTAGGAAGAACTTAGTGATTAGGATAAGAAAATTTTCCATAAAATTCCCACACCACAAATGGAATGTTCAAACTAAGTCCATTGTGCGTGTTATGTGGATGAGTGTATTAGTCACTTTACTGTTGCTGTGGTACAATACATGAACAAGGCACGTTATAGAAGAAACTTCTGGGGAGTTTAAGTTTTTAGAAGAATGTGAATCCATCATGGTAGGGAAGCAGGGTAGTAAGGGTCAGGCATGACACCAGGAGCAGGAAGCTCAGTGATCACATCTCTTTCCACTTAAATAAAACAAAATGCACAAACTGAATGGAAGACAAGTGTCCCAATTCCTCCAGTGAAATAGTGACATACTTCATCATAAAAGAGCACGCAAGTTAAATCTCCCCAATTCTAGACCAAGTGTTAAAATGTCTGAGCATATGGATGGCATTTCTCCATTTTATATCTGCACTCTATGTTTGTGCATGAGTGCAAGTGTGTGTGTGTGTGTGTGTGTGTGTGTGTGTGTGTGTGTGTGTGTGTGTGTGTGTGTATGTTTCTGGAGACTGAAGCTGAGCTACATCTCCACACTATATTTTTCACAAAGTTTATCTTCTAGAGGATGAGGAAACTAAAAGAGATGCTATAGTTTTCTCAATTGATGAGAAATAAAAGTCAGTGTTGGAACTATAATGTGCAACCACAAATCTCGAGAGAAACAAAAAGGTTAAGCACACAGGGTTGTCTTCCTAATAACAAAGGTATAAAAGCTCTTTCCCCATCCAGAAAGCTGAGAATTGGAAATGCTTAGTAGCCTGGTGATGTTTGTGATCTGTTGCTCCAGGTCATATTAAGTTCATATGACAAGGACCAAGGCAGCTAGTAATCTCAAAGACTCTTACAGCCAGAGGCTCCCCGGTATCTTTCAATAAGTACCAGAGGTACAGTAGCCCAAATGACCTCTATGCCATCCATGTAATGGGCACCTGGCCAGAGCCTTCCCTAGGCTTTTAAGCTAGTATAGGTAGCCTATCTCTAGAACCCTCACTTTTCCAATAAATGGCATGTACCATATATGGAGTTTTGATGCAAATACGCTTCCTTATGCACTGGGAATTGTATTATGTCAGGAATCTCTTCCCCAAATTATACCATGTTTAAATTTGTTGGGAAGAAACCACCTGATGTCATACTGTTTCGACGTTTTTATCTAGATTAATGAAGTTATTTTGAACTGAATTTTTGTTCTCACTTCTTCAGGACTGTGATCTAATTAGGAGAGTGTTATGGGAGTGTTACGGCATATGAGACATGATGGTACTCAACGAGCTAAGGAATAAAATACCTGAAGGAGTTTTAGCAAAATTCATGAGAGGTAAATCAAAGCACAGATTTCTACCTTTGTGCAGAGACTGGACGGCTTTGAAAAGGTAGAGGGAAATTCTATAAGTGACCCAGTCCTTTTTGTTTGTCATCATGGTTGCTGCTGCAAGACCCTGAAGGATGCACATGCATTGGATTCTATTTTTCTCTCAACAACCGGTTCAAGACCAAAATTCACAGAACGGACTAAATGGATTTATGTCCTGGATCCATCCTTACTTTTAAAATATCCAACAGAAAAATTCAAACAAAGGCAGATAACTTTAAATTTTTGGATTTTTTAAAAATAGTGCTTTCTTGGATAGTCAAGGCTACACAGAGAAACTCTGTCTTGAAAAACAAAAACAAAAACAAAAAAAACAGAACAAAAAACATTTCTCCTGGTATTTCCTGGTCCTATCCATGTGGGTCCCTCCTGTTTGTTCTTTTTCTTCCTCCTCCCCTAACTGGACCAGGTTGTCCCACCCTATTGTCTGTATTGCTCAGCACTGGCTAGTTGGCTTTTATTGGCAATACTGAGAAAAAATGATGGCATGTTTACACAAACTTAAGACAGGAAAAATGAACCAGACTTAAGAGATAAGTAAAAAGCAAGCATAATGTGGGAAATCTGAATGGGAGGAAGCATGGAAGTTTTGGATGAAGTAATTATTGCTCAGTATTTGCTCTAGGCTAATTAAATTTAAAAAAATAATAGTGCTTTCTTTGTCTTTCCATGAAACAAAATCCTCCTTTCAGCACTGTGTTTTACCTTTTCGAAGCATGGACATGACTCAATGCAAGAAAATAGCATATATTTTCATCTCTGTGCCCACAGATTTTTCTTTTTGCTTTTTAATTTATTTTTCCTTTGTTTTTCATGACAGGATTTCTGTGACTGCTCTGCACTTGCTTTGTAGACCAGGTTGGCCTCAAACTCACAGAGATCTGCCTGCCTTTGCTTCGGTCATTGCTGGGATTACAGGCATGTGTCACCAAGCCTGGCTCTATACGCACATTTTCTAATACTTATCAGTTACTTTAAAATTATATAATAAAATACACAAAAGTATATTTGGGCCAAGGGAAGTGTAGATGCTTAATGAACATTCTTTTTCCTCCCTCTCTTATTGTGTTGCTGGAACAAGTCTCAAAATCTAATGCAATGGGTCAGTATCAGTGGGGAAGAGAATGTGGGTGGATCAGATAGTACCCTCATAGAAAGCCAATGTTTAACAAAGGGAAGCTTTATGCTTAGATGACATATACCTCCTTGGCCAGCTTTGCTCCTTGTAACCATCCAAGAAGCATAAGAAAGGATTGTATGCAATAGAGTCCATTGTTTCCCACTCCAGGTATAAGCACGAGAGATATTTCTTTACTTCTAAATGCCTTAGTGGCGTCATGCTGCACACAAATGTCCAGTTGCTGTAAAATATGACTGGCAATTTAGATTTAGATCCTGATATATCACAGTTTCTCATATCACTTAATTTTAAAGAAGCAAATTTAAACATTTATTAATGAGATTAATTATTTGTTTTCTGGTAGCATTAATCCAGACTGTTTTCTTAATCTGTAAATGCTTCTTTCTATACTTTATGAAGGATTTGAGGGAGATATATATATACAAATAATTATTCCAGCAAACATCCCACATAGTTAGGATTGAAGTAGATTCACTCTCATATCTTTCTGAAAGAACCATATTTTTCTTGAAATTTTGTATTAACTAAAAAAATCTGTCTTGCATTTGTGCTACCACAATTTGGCAGCTGTTTACAGACATCACATTGTGATAGCTCAGGGTTTGTTATGTTGCTAATTTGAATTCCCGGGTTCACATTGTGATAGCTCAGTGTTATGTCGCTAATTTGAATTCCCGTGGGCACTCTGGGATGATTCAGGTATTTTAAGTGGCTTGTTCTTAAAGACGGGAACTCATATATCTTTGAAAATTTATATGAAAATCCAGATATATATATTCATTTGCTATTAAGACAAATCTGGGCAAAGGAGGGGTTGCTGCAGAGACTGATGCATCAACCAAGGACCACGCATGAAGAGGACCTAGACCCTCCTCTCAGATGATGCAGCTAGGCAGCACAGTTTCCTTGTGTACCATAATACGGGGAGTAGGGACTACTTCTGATATGGACTCTGATGTCCACTCATGGATCACTTCCTCCTAGCAAGGCAGCCTTTCCAGGCCACAGAGGAAGACGATACAGATAGTCCAGATGACACTTGATAGAGTGAGATCAGATATTAGGGGAGGAGGGCTTCCCCTTTCTGAGGACTAGGGGAAGGTGGTATGGGGATGAGGGAGCAGGGGTGTGATTGGGAGGCAATGAGGAAGGGGACAAAAATTGGAATGTAAAGTGAACAAATTAAAAATAAAATAAATCATTTATAAAAGAGAGACAGAATTTTCATTTTATACCTACATGGGTTGAACATAATATACTTTCTTGTTAATCTGTAAGATACACACAGACACACACACGCAATATATATATATATATGCGCTTGTGTTTAGGAGTAGTTCTTAAGGAAGATGAGTATACAGGAGGAAGAAGCAAGATTCATGTATCCCAAACACTTTCATGGTTTAGAATTCATTGGTTTCTTTTGTATGGATATCAAACACAAACATATACTATAGATGCCTCTTTCTAAAGGCTAAAGGTCAATAACACATTTCTTCCACAATCACTTTCCACCTTGTGCTGTGAGACATATTTCCCACCTCCAGAGCTTGCCACCTAGCATGACATCATCCACCTTTCCTACAGGGTATGGAGAGCCAGGCTTATGGCTTTATGCTTGCATACTTTACTGATCAAATCATATTCTTAGTAATTAAATATTATATTTTCCTTAATCCTATTATTTTTTAATTTATATTGTGATTATACTCTTTCCTTCTTACTTTTCTTCACTCTGAACCCTCTAATTAGTTTCTTTTAAATTATTGTCCTCTTTGTTTCATTAATTGTGATTATATGTATGTATATGTGATATATATATATATATGTATATATATATACACTCTGAGCAATTATATATATATACAAACATATATATATGTATGTTCTTAAATACCATTTGCTTATTTTGTATTATATTACTTGTATATATATAATTTCAAGACTGATCATTTGGGAATAGATAACCAATGGTGTACTGTTTCTTGAGGAAGATTTTTTTGTTCAATCTCAACCTTCTGTACTTTCCTGTACATCTCTGTGTAGGGTTGAGGTCTTCTGGGCTTTCCCTTATCTATATCTATTGTCCTCCTCATCCTTGTTCACTCATGGTTAGGCAATAAGTTGCTTAGCCTTTATGAGTATAGCTTATGACATTGCTAGGAGGCACATCTCACAGCAAATGGCCAGATTCTCTAGTTCTTACAGTCGGTCCATCCCCTCTTCCTTAATGTTCCCTAAGCCTTAGGTATTAAAGTTGTTTTGTAGAAGTGTGCATTGGGGTTGGGCTCCACAACTCTACATTTTGACTGATTGTGTTCTTTCTCTATTGGTCTCCTTATGCTGTAAAAAAGAAGTTTTTTTCATGAGGAACAAGATTCTTACTTGCCTGTAGATATAAAGGCAAATATTTAGGATGTAGGCAGGAATTATGCCGGCTTTGTAAAGTAGTGGTTGTAAATTCTCTTTCAAGATCTATAGGTATACTGAGCCCTGGTAGTTGCCTAAATTTCCAGGAAAAGGCATGGTTTCCCTTTAATTAAGCAAGTCCTTCATCTAATTGTGGAGTTATTGGTTACCACAAAGTTATGTGTGCCACACTGTACACTTAGTGTTTTCATGCCAATCATATTGAATGACCAGTACCAATCATATTGAGTGAAGTAACTTAGACCAAGGAAAACATGTTGCATATTCTGTCTCATTGGAGGCTCCTAACTCCAAATCTTCAGAGTTGAGTACATATCCAGGAGTAACTACAGAAACCTGGAAAGTAAACCAGACCAATGCTGGGTTGGGATGTAGCAGGGAGGGTATAATCAGGGTACAGGCAACCTGATCCAGAAAGCTGGCAATTCAAGGCTTTAATTAGGGAGGAAAAGAGATATAAATACTAAAGAAGAAAAGAGGCTAAAATGGCAGTAAGGATGTCTGAAAAGGAGTAATAATGAATCATACCACCACATATCTATCTGAAACCATTTAGAGCACATGTATAGTTTAAATGAAACTTTCTCATCTTGGCTGATAACGCTCCTTCCAAGAGCCAAAAACCATCTAAGCAGACCCTCGGGACCAGTTATGAAAAACCTCTTTAGAACCGTTGGTCAGGGTTGTCTAAGAGACTCTCAAAGCATTACAGGATTTTGCTATTGCCCTTGCTTTTTCTCAACAGGTAGAAGATTGTCTGTATTGCTGAAGATACCACATACTTCCAGGCATTCATGAAAGTCCACTGAGCTTGTACTGACCTAAAAGCTTCCTTCCTGAGGACTAGCTTTCATGGTACAAAACAAATATTATTTTCAATAGATAAATCTGAATTACACAAGTTCTGAACACTCTCGAACCAAACTTACAAAGATATCTCTTATTCTGTGTTATGAAATCGAAATATATTGGCATTAAAAAATTCAGGAATTTCTGAGATAGCACCAGATAGATTTCCAAAGTGGCTGTGCTAGTTTGCATTCCCACCAGCAATGAAGGAGTGTTCCTCTCTCCCCACATCCTCGCCAGCATGTGGTGTCCCTTGAATTTTTGATCTTAGCCATTCTGATGGGTGTTAGATGGAATCTCAGAGTTGTTTTGATTTGCATTTCCCTGATGACTAAGGAGGTTGAGCATTTCTTTAAGTGTTTCTCAGCCATTTGATATTCCTCTGTTGGGAAATCTCTGTTTAGTTCCAAGCCCCATTTCTCAATTGGGTTATTTGGTTTGGTGGTGTTTAATTTCTTGAGTTCTCTATATATTTTGGATATAGATCTTTGTCAGATGTAGGGTTGGTGAAGATCTTTTCCCAGTCTGTAGGCTGTTGCTTTGTTCTCTTGACAGTGTCTCCTGCCTTACAGAAGTATCTCAGCCTTATGAGGTCCCATTTATTAATGGTTGACTATAAGGCCTGAGGGTCCTAGAAACCTACCAGTGGAACATTATGATAGGCAGATTTGGGCCCAGGGGTCCCAATCAAACTAAGGCACCAGCCAAAGACAATACAGGCGGTAAACTTTAAGCCCCTACCCAGATCTAGCCAATGGTCAGAACATTCTCCACAGTTGAGTGGAGGGTGGGATATGACTTTCTCACATACTCTGGTGCTTCACATTTGACCATGTCCCCTGGAGGGGGAGACCTGGTGGCACTCAGAGGAAGGACAGCAGGTTGCCAAGAAGAGACTTGATACCCTATGAGCATATGCAGGGGGAGGTAATCCCCCTCAGGAACAGTCATAGGGGAGGGGAATAATGGGAAAATGGGGAGGGGGGAGAATAGGAGGATACAAGGGATGGAATAAACATTGAGATGTAACAAGAATAAATTAATAAAAAAATTTAAAAAATAAATAAGAAATTCAGGAATTTCAACTTTATTTAGCTATTATATTATATATTATATACATTATTTTGTATTATATAGGACGTTGTATATTCACTATGTAACCCTCCCAATCTCCTACAAAGCAGATAAAACAGGTGGCGATTTTATATGCAGGGGACTTTCTTCCCTGATGTGTGAAAAAAGAAAGTGAAAAAGCCTAATTAGTACCATAGGTCCCGTCATCCTGAACCCCATCACCATGTTGATGTTATGCAGGAGAATGCTGCCACAAGCCACTACTCTTCTGGTTTGCACAATAATCTAGGAAGAAGTTTCAGTACTAATTTTGTAGGAAAAACAAAAATCTAGGGTAATTCTCTAACCTAATATTAAACTTTGCAGACCAAACAATATTGCAAATATTGGTTATGTTCCTTCAAAGAGAGAAATGTTCTCCCATACAGTAGAGCACTGAGGCTGTGGCTGTGGTCAGTCTGAAAGGTGAGCCACAGATTTAGTGAGATCCTTCTATTTGCTTTTAGATTTCTTTGTCATGTGGAATTTACTTACTTACCTGAAACATCACTCAAAATAAACAGCGTAGCTTTGCCAGGGAGACAGCTACCTCTTTAGAGCTGGGTGTTGCTGCCTGACATATAGGCCAGACTATTGCTGTTGCTGCGGTTTCTGTGCACAGGGTTAAGAGGTAGCTTCATAGTGGCATCTTGGTTATATCTGGAGCAGTAAAGCTATGAACAGTAGTATCCACCACTGCAGGACACAAATGTTACTTTGTCATGACAAGAAGAACAATGTTCATTTGTTCTTCATTCTGTTCTGTTGCCCTAGCCATTGTTGTTGTTTTCCTTGTGTTTGTTTGTTTGTTTGTTTGTTTCAACTTTTTCTTGTTAGGAATATGAATAGGAAGGAAAAGTGTACCTGGCAATTTTCATCAGATCTGGGGAACAGTAAGATGTTATCTTTAAAAAAAAAGTCTTATATCTAAAAGAAATATGTGTCCAAATTGGAAAAAAAAAACAGTTTTTAATTTATTCAAAAAAGAAAACAAAAGTTCCCAGAGGAAATAATCATGCTATGCACAGACTCTTCTTTATTTAAGATTTTATCCTACAGACATAATTAACAAATCTAAATGATTTTGATACCACTTATTCTGTGGCATGCACTTGTCATTTAAAAGTCATCTGATAGTCAACAGAGTAATTAGAAAATGCACTTTGTCTGATAATACTTAGAACAAAAATTGTAGTGGGACATATATTTTCATAAAAAATTTGTAAGTTAGTACTTATAATTAAAACATTCTGACTTTATTTTGTTTCTTTTCTATTTTTCTTTTTCTCTTTTTGGAGAAAAATGGCAAATCAAAGAGAAGGCACTATGTTAGGAGGAAAAAGAACTGGATCATGAATGAAATGAGAAGATGACGGTCTCCAGGTGTGGTTTAGGAGAAGGATTTTATAATAGATATGAGAGAGAGTACAGCCAGAGGAATCTGGAAGGGTCTGGATTGAACCAGACCATCAGAGGAGATAAAATGAGGAGAGTGAGAGTGAATAAAGTGGAGAATAATACAAAAAGGCAAAGAGAGTGCTTGGCTGAAATGGCAGGTATTTACAGGACTCAGATGCTGGGGGAAGGGAAGCCCTTGGGCTAGAGAGCTTGAGGGTAGGGGACTGGCTAGGGCAGCCACCACAGGTACTGAATGAGCCTAGTGGCCAATGTGTGCTTTGGTATGTAATAAGTACCACCGTTTGCCATTTGTCCTGACTTTCCTTGGATTTGACAAATCACAGTGTTTTTTAAAAATATAAAATTCATCACTGAAAATATTTGGAACAAACTGCCTTTCTTAAAATGATTAGGTGATGAAAATCTTCCCTTTATATTACCCAGTATGTAAATGCTGAGGGACTTCATTGTTCTGTGGCAATAGCAATATTATTGTCTGTTTACTGGGGCATTTTTCTTTTAATCAAATCTTCAAAGGAATGTACAGGCCTCTGAAATTTCATGGACACATCATCGTGCCCTGTCATTTTTTGCTACGCGCTTCCATGAAATGTAGCCTACATTTGTGATATTTGTAATGGTGTGGCGTTTAGTTCTTTGTTTTCCCTTTTACACATACCTTGAATCTGCAGAGAAGAAAGCATACAACCTAGAGCTATTTGGGTATCTTTGTATCATTGCAGATAAAATGTCACAAACAATTTATTCCTGCTTTATTCTGCTTTCGGTCTTTCATCAGGGCCAATTATTACTTCAGTTACACTTACCATCCTGAACTATTGAGCCAAATTTAATGCTTGCTACTATAAGTGCATTTGAAATAAACATCACTTAAATATGTGCAAATCAAGTAACTGCTCACATAGCAACGTACCAATTAATCACTTATCGATGCAATTAGCTGGATCTTTATCTAATTTTCGGTAAAGAAATATATTTCAGTTAAAAATGAAGATAGTCTAGAAGTCTGCATTAGAAATCGGTTTTGCCTGGGATGATGAATCTTTATTCTCAAGCAAGCTCAACTGTCATCACTGCTGTAATTCTGACTTTTGCTAGCCATGCACAGGCATGTCCACATGCTGTTCTTCTATACACAGGAGTCCTTCTGGCTGCAGCACAGCGAATTTGAGAAAACATAACTGATTCTGTGCTACCATTTATGTCTTCACAGTCTAAATAAATATTTAAAATATCAGAGTGGTATACGGTAAGTTTGGAGACCCATACTGAGTCCAAGAGTCAGTTTCCTGGAGTCCTGAGGCAGTTTTGGGGCTCAAGTTCGAGGGATTCTGCAATTTACTGTTGCCAAACCATGAAAATGAGTTTGTTCTCTTAGTGGTCAGTATTAATTTTAGTATTTTGTATCATATTGCCAAAGGTGGGAAAATTGAAACATTGCTTTAAATGTAATATAATTATGAAATTAAATGTTTTTCATGTATGTAGCTTCTTATAAATAAATCAATCCATGCAAAAAATACTTCCTTGATACTTCACTGTAGGAAGGACTTTATGACTTCGTATTTAGGATTTGAATTGTAATAATGTAGCTTCCTAATGCAACAAGTAAATCTCACAACATAACTAAGACACCTCCATTGTTCCCAGCACAATTAATCCATCACAGCGGCTTTGTCTCTCTTTGTATTTCTAATATTTGGAAACATATGTGATGCTATTGTGAAATATCTTACTATGTTAGGAAATTAAATATTTAAAACTACCTGCAGATTTGCCTGTACCCTGAACATACTGTTGAATTTATATTTCTAATTCTGTTCAGAGGGGCATATGAATAGAGTGATTAATGGCATGAAATCTTGGGGGTTTATGCACTGAGGCAAATTATTAAAAGGGAGAAATATAGAAGTGGCATTCATCACAGACTCGTTCCAACTGCAGCTGAGGAATATCAGTGTACACGCAATGTATCCAGTGTTAATGGGGTAGAAAATGAAAAATAGCCGTAAAATGTTGAAGATGAAGATTGTAGGGTGAAAATAGGTTGAAATTGGATTTTTAAAGGACAATGAATCAGTTGTCTTTTTTTTTTTTCTTTCATCTGGTTGAAAAATAAAGGAGAAAATGTAAAAATGTATAAGAATTTGAGAGTCATGATATTTGAGGTGGCTGAGACTCACTCATCCAGTGCCCCTCCCCTGTATCTCAGCTGAGGAAACTGAGGCTAAGGAAGAGGAAATAGATTACAGATGTTAGTCATTTGCTCCTGAGTGCTCTTGTGGATGATTGTCTTTCAAGAGTTTCAAAGTAAAAGTGGAGTAATTGCTGTGGAGTAAGGCCTAGCCTCTTGCTACTCTTTCTAGTCTCTGCTAATGTTTATCAAAATCTTTCTTGAGCATCACTGTTTACCCAATGTTGACTCTAAGCTAAAATTATAGGACAGAAGTTACTGTGCGTTCCATAGTTCTAACCTGTGCAATGCTTGTATGCCCTATGTGTAGCTTCCTCTCTTAGAGTCATAGAAGTGAAATGATAAAGAGCCTCATGTTCCAGCCAATAGAAGGCCAAGACTGACAGCTCTCAGAGTTACAGGTACAGAAGCATGAGTCAATAGTAAAACAAGTTTTCAAGATTAGCTACTGTACCATTTAGGTTCCATGGAGATAAGGAGCTGTGACCATGGAGGTAGATTGAGAAATAGAAGAAAATAATAAGACTTTAGATTAAACGCAAGTGGTCAGCTTTAAATGGAATAAATATCAGCCTCCAACTCTCTATTTCTATGTCTTGCTCTCTAATACACACAAGCATTCAATCATTCATATATAGGTATATACGTGATATTCATATGTGATAGAAGGACAGTGTCTTTCTGTGGCGCTGGAGATGACCTTCAGTGTGTGGGCCTGTTGCCTTATGCTTCCAAACATTGGTATTACAGATATGCAACACCAAACCTAGCTAACTAGATTGCACCTAAGGACAAAAAAAAAAAAAAAAAAAAAAAAAAAAGAGAAATTTCTTTGTGTGCTGAAATATAACCTGATGCAAATGTAATAGGCATACTATTTCATGGACTACTTGGAATTTATACAAGTACAGCTAACTTCTTATTGCCTTTGTTTCTGTTTCTCTCTGTTTACTTCACAGCATGGAAATAATAGAAAGGAGAATTTAATGACCAGGAAAATAAAACCCAACCAAGTGTCTTAATGTGGGTGCTATAAGAAACACATAGACGGATGTGGAGGGGTAGAGGGAGCTGTTCATATTTATTTCCGAAGCTCTCAAATTTTAGATTCTATGCCAGATGAAATGATTATTTATATAGATAAAATGAGAACAACATTAATTTTTGTGAAGTTCTTGAACCCACAGTGTCATCCTAGTTTAGTTAGTACAAGTTTTCTTTAACAGTAGCAAAGAGTTTTGTGTTCTGAGGAAGTGCTGAACCAATCACAGCACCTCTCTGACTCTGTTAGCCTGTGGACCACTCCGTTCACCTCCCTTCACCTACACAGCGTTAGAAAATAGTTTCCTAGCATTTTAAAATGCTCAAAATTATGCCCGTTTCAATGCAACAATGGAAAGGGAAGATACTAGCAAGTGCACATGTGTCTTCCCTGTATTAACTGATGACAGTGCTGCCCAACTTCAGCCTTTCAGGGTGACTCCTTGCTATTTATTTTTGAATGTAATATTTAGGGCATCTTTGCAGATAGCTTGGATTTTTATATTCTTCAAAAGAATGCCATCTTTTGACAAAAATGATTACAAGAGAAATTGTTTACATTATTTTCTATCACTTGAATTTTCCCCTCATACAACACCTGCCTGCCAAGGAGGAATGTGATATCCTCACCTCACAGTGTTGACAGTGAGAAGAAAAGTAACAAAATGATCGAGAAAGCTACCCATCCCTATTGTACACCCAGCTGTACATATATTACAGCTACTAGTATTGTTGGAGCTCAGACACAAAATCCTGGGGAACAGCCTTGTTTTCATTTATGGGAGTCTGTCTCAGGGCCACATCAGCTGTACATCTCTCAACTATGAAAGGTTCTGGCATTTTGTTCTGAAACTGTCAGACTAAGAATGTCTTGAAGCCATTGAATTAAAGGAGCACATTCTGCCTTCCCTGAGAATGCCTGTGTGGGTCACCTTCTTTCTCATTTCAGACCGATGGTGGTAGTCAGTACTCGCATTCATTTGGGATTATCCCAACTGTGAGTGTGTAGAAGCCCTGTATGGCCAGTTTTCAGCCTGTTCTTACAATTGCAAGCATTGTTGATGTACACCTAGTCCCAGATTCTTGAGGGTTGTCTCTTTCTTTAATAACTCTTAAACTCTTGTGGGGTGAAAGTCAGAAGTAGCACAGAGAAGAGTGACAAGCGAGGAAAGCTGCAGATTTATAAGTTATTTTTAATTTTACATGAAAGGACAACTTCTACAAAGTAGTCTTAACAAGGTATTTTCCACTCAGGCAATGACTAGTATGTTTATTATTGTAATGTTTTATTTTAGTCATTATTTTATATGAACATGAGTTAGTTCAGAGTTTCTCAATATTCTGAGTTTTCCTTTAGAACCATTTATTTACCAACTGTTTACTGGATGTCTTCTTTTCAATAGTCTTTGTTATCGGCATGCACCATGGAATTTGACTGGTAACTTTCTGTTTTCTGAGAGCTTGCATTCTAGCAAGACTTAGGTGTTATTAAGTAATTCTACAGAATAAGCTGAAATCCCTGTATGTTGTGGGACTTGACAGATCTTAAATGGATAGCTTTGCATTTTGTGCACTTCACAACTCCTGAACAGCCAGTCTCCATTGTATCTGTGTTCTTGGTTTGAGCCAAGGATTTTACTACTTGCCATGTAATTAAAACTTTAAATCCTTGCTTACTACAACCAGTATTAGTTATCAGTATCTTTCATATTAATAAAATGATAAATTTACTAAATTAATATTTCTTTGAATTCATTAACATTTCCACAGATGTTTTCTTATCTTTCTTTATCTTTGTTAAATCCAAGCCTTACTGCTTGGTATATTTTTATATTTATTCCAAAATAAATATAACTAAGTGTTATGAAAGAACTTCTAATGACATCTTTGCTCTTTAAGTTTTGGAAAAAATGTTCTCATATTCTTTCAGATACATTATTTTCTTTATGTCCTTCCTTGATGTCCATAGTTTTAATGTTGTTTCTTTTCACAGTTGTTTAAAATATGTGTTTAAACTGCAGCTACAATACACTGCTTTCAAAACTGTCAAGAACCGCACTGTCAGCTGCTGCCTGATTGATTCTATTGTTCATCTGGTTGGTGCTATCAAGGTTCAGACAACTGAGAAATAAAGATTTTCCTGCTTCCAGTGCTTTAATGAGGCTGAGTCCAATTTCATACAAAACTATTTTTATGAAAGTTATTATTGGCATAAATATTATTTCAGTTTTCTAAACCTTTCCCATATTTTTCAGTGGTTAAATGTCTAAATTTATTAAAAGTCTACCAGGTATATTATAATAGATAATATTGTCTGAAATATTTTGTTTTTATTTTATGATAATCTTACTTTCATATTCCATAACCAATTTTATATTCTGTCATGGTTAACTAATGAAGAAAATCCATTTAAAATACAACTTAAATATACCTAAATTGTCAGTACTCTATGCTGCCACATTATTTTGTCTAAAAGGCTTCATGTATTTGTCTTTGAGGCCACCTATGTAATTTTCTGAATTCTTATCTTTTATTTTTAATTCATTATTTCCTCAAAATTATTTTAACATTCTTATAGTCTTTATTCAAGATATTCAGTACCTAAGCCCAGTTGTCTATTATCTCTTACTATAGCAGCTAAAAAGCATTTTATTTTTCTAGTAATTTTATATTATAGAGATTTTTATATCTTTGCCATCCTATATGCTTTTATAAATTCCAATATAAAATATTAATTATATATCTTTAGAAATTGTGCCAATGATTATTTTTCTATGAAAACCTATTTAACACAAGAATCAAGTTGTTTAGTTTGTTGTCTGTATAAATGGATAGCAAAATCAGATTTCACAGGCACACACAGAGACATAGGGTTGTATTTACAGAAACTGACAAATAGTGTACATCTCTGGGTAATGTTACCACTGTGGTAAAATAAAGGAGAAAGAAACCTGATATCAGGCTTTATCTGCACCCACACGGCTGCCAGCTTGGAATGAGACCCGACAGGTGATAGAAGACTGATGTATAATCTGCCTTCCGGCATGGCAGTGTGCACAGAGACTGTAAGCTGGAAAGAGGAACACGGGCCTTTTCACCAGCGGGTAGGTAGAATGAATAGCATTTTAAAAATTACTTGACTGAATGTATTAGTAAAAATTCTCTCCAAGTGTTAACACAACCCAGCAAGTGTTTTGTATTAAGGAATTTATAAGTTATGTTGAAAAATACATAACTTCCATTTCAATTGTTTGCAGATAATTTAAATTATTTTCTCACGTAGTTTTAATATTCACTTTGCAATATTTTCCTAAGATATAGTTGCAATTATATTCTTTATGTTAAAATGCTATTACACTATTATATTTCTGTTTGAACCTATCTAAATCAGAATTAGTTTATAACTTATGTAGTTTGAATTGTTATGTTTCTGAAGTTCAGATACATTAATGTTTAGTTTGTCACATTTATCATTCATATTATTAAGCTAGATCATCCATTGCTCTTTGATACTTTAGGAATAAAAGAGCAAATAAAGCTCTTGATCTCCAGTGGAGGAAATATTTACACATATAAACACACACACACACACACACACACACACACACACACACACACACACTCAGGAAACACAGAAAAATTAGAGAACATTCACAATGTGATAAGAACATCTTCACTTCTATCTGAGGACTCAAGACAAAGCTGAAAGCAGAGGTGAATGGAATATGGGTTTCTCCTGAGTGCAAATTAATGTTCTAGGCAACATACATCCCAGTGCTAGGGCCACAGTTCTTCCTGAATGTAGAAGAGATGCAGGCATGTATGCTAGTGTTCAAGAGCACAGCTCTTAAGAGGTTCGAGAGACACTGGTTGTTTCTAATAATGCCCAGTAGGTATAGGGTGGGTGATGACTGGTGCGGAAATCCCTAGAAGTGAACCTAAGGGCATGGATTTTAACCTGCTCACAAGGGGTAGCGTGCTTGAGTAAGATGCTGAGCTTTCATTCTACACAGAAAATGGAGCACTTTACATCTGGAGAAAGGGGAACTATGTCATTATATCATTAGTTACAAAAATACCAACAAGGACAGCCCACAATAAGGGTGGCTAAGGTTGTAGGAACTTAAGTGAGATTGAATTTGGAAGGAAGTTATAAAAAAAGTGGATATTTCTAGAGGTATTTCAAAAGTACAAACATGTTTTCATTCCAGTAAAGAGGTATGGAGACATAAGGGAAAGAAAATTTGTTCATGGACACATGCAAATAATGCATATTCATAATTAAATGCATGTGACAGGCACAAAGACAAATCTTTTATATTTCAGAAGGGTGAAGCTTGGAGTTGTCCCAGCACCATTTTAAGCTTTATAATTATGATAAAAGTTGATGTACACTTCATGAAATATTTGCTAACCTTAAGTCTGAAAACACAATAATAAATTCAATTAATTCTAATTCCATGAATTCTTTACTCTTTTTTTCTATAATATTATTTTATTGGGTTTTGTTGCTCTGTTTCCAATTTATCACTTAGAGAATGAAAATATGTAGTCCTGCTTTTTCAAGAATACTTTATTACTGTATTAAAGAAATATAAATGTATTATCCCTGCTATTTTATTGCTGTTTTCTTTTGAATATTTGTAGATTCAAATTAAGCTGAGAGCATGTTAATCAGTGTGCAGATTTTTTTAAACTGTCTATAATAGGAAGCTAATTGCTATTTTCCTTAAAGAATGAATTTAGGGAAATGTGATTTGAAAGTGTACAGCTGTTAATCACACTGATCCAAATGGAAGAGACTATTGATAGATTAAAATGAGCAGTTTTGATTGTTTAACTGCCAGCTTAATTCTGAGAGAGTAGAATTAAATGATACTAATACCTACAGGACTTCACCAATGAGAGTTCTCATCGGACCTGAATTCCTCCTCTTGCTATTAAGAGGTGAGGGCAGATAGAAAGTGGCCTGTGTAGTTTCAAGTTAAGCTGGGATCATGAGGCATGAATGCAGGAAACTAATGATAAAAAACCTTCTTAGAGCAAGTAGTACCTATTAATGTAAAGCACTAAAAGATTTTCGGACACACGTTTCAGTAAAATCAAGAAATATTTTGCACCTTCTGAAAATAATTCCAAAAGGTGTGAAAAAGTTGAAAAGAAGAGCACAGTATCTGGGCTGGGTTGAATGAAGATGAGAATATCTGTCTACAGAGGAAGTGATAAGACAGAAGGGCCTGTGTGTAGATGAATGGGATAGTTGCACTTTTAGGAGTAGTCTTAACAAATGCAGAGCTCAGACGCTGGGGGTGTCTGCAAGCTGCACAGACCTAATGTGAGGAGAACAATGCAAGAAGTTATGAAGGACAGAGGAGGGGAAAATAAGATTGTCTTTGGAGGTCTTTTGATAATAGGTATCAGGGAGAAACCAGTAATTAGAGCTCTGGTTAAAGAGAGAGGAAATGTGCTCTTGGCAGAAAGTCTGTCTCCCACACATTAAAGGCGGTTTCCCACTTTTATTAGGTAATTGGTAGGTAGAAACTCGACATTCAGCCTCACATTGGGAACAAATTTTACCTAAGAAGTCAAAGGAAATATCTGCCTGGGAGTTCTGCAAGGGTTAGCTTGAGAGTGTTGCCCAAGGCAGGAGAGACACTCCCTGTTCATCATCTCTTGATTGCATGTGTGTGTGGCTCAGGAGACTTCTGGATAGCAGTGAGTTATTCACCTGAAGGTTCAAGCGCACACATTAGGATATGATCTTTGTACTTGTGTATACTTTCCAGCTGAAACTTACATTTTTATTTAGAAAAGCTTGGAAATTAGCGCCTATTTCAAATAACATTTTTTAATCGAGGTTAAAATAGGGGAAAAGTACGGGAGACATGCTAGGACAAAATTCCCTTTTCAGTATTTGTAAAGCATTAAAGAACCAAATGTTTTAAATGTAGAATAGTATTTTGAAGTTCGTTTTCTCTACATTAGCTAGATGCCTCTCGAGTGATAGAGACTTGGAGACCAAATGTAATGTGTGATGCATGCAGATGTCTAACAGGAAAATTCTGAAATTTTCTTTATTCATTATCATTGGTCCTGTGTCAGCAAATATTTATACTTGTTTGAAGAATAACATAAGAGACCCTCACGGGCCCCTTTGTCACCCATCTCCTTATATGAATCGCTGTTCCCATCTCTTAACTCTCTTAATATAGCATATGCTTCTTCCTGTTGTAAGCATCTTGAGTTGGAAGTGATCTTTACATATGAAGTTACAGGCAGTGGAAAGAACCTTAGGTACTGTCCATGATGCACGTGTAGTTCATTGCCAGTTCAACAACACTTGCATTTCACATGGTAGAAGCAGTCCCTCATCCTCTTTCTCCACTTTCTGGTAGACTTTAGAAGCAAGGCTGACAGTTACCTGCCTAACTGACATCTGTCTGTGGAGTCAAATGTCTTTGTCTTTTTTTTATTAAATGCAACTCATAATGTGTCAGCATCGTGATCATATGATACTTGTGGCTTTAAGGATAAGGCAATCTCTTACCATAAGCACCTACTTCTCACAAGGCAGAAGGCTTGAGAAACCTGATCCTCCACAGAGTTTACAAAGAAGAAAACAGGCCAGTCAGTCATTGCAGAGCCAGCCACTCCTCTTCATGTGTGTCACTTCTACTCCCAGTGGCTTCACATACTTTACTTTAAATGTGGGACACACAACATACTTAGCTATCATATTCTATAGGGAAGTGCCAGGCAGCATGCTACTGGTGTATGCTTATCTGTACCCTGAATATCCTAATCACAAAGAAATAAAAACAAGCCATTAGGGAGGATACCCCCAGGGTTCCTTGGCTTTTCATTTTTGTATCCTCTCAAGATAAACCAGCTAGGTTGCATGTAAACTTGATTTCAGCTGTCATCAGTAGAAGAGGTTTGCTTTGCTAATGTGCTGAGAAATGACAGATATGAGTAAAGGATGGACAGGGGCCGTTTGCTCATGAGCTGGATCATTATTTAAAAACAGCCTCTAAATGCCTTAATTCATTTCACTGAGGTAAAGTCATCAACAAAAAAAATTCCTGCACTGCTTATATGTTTTTTCCATTTTTATAGACAAACCTTGTAGATATAATAAGGCTATAGTACCATTACCATATCCAATTTTAGAGCATTTTTCTTACTAGCCAGCCATAGTCAATGTTCTATTGCTGTTAAGAGACACCATGACTCTGGAAACCCTTTTTCATTGTTGTTTTGGGGTTTTGTTTTGTTTTGTTTTAATTTTTGAAACAGTATTTCTCTGTATTACTCTGGCTGTCTTGGAACTCTCTCTATAGGACATGATGGCTTTGAACTCACAGAGATCTGCTTGCCTCTTTCTCTTGAGTTCTGGGATTAAAGGCATAAGCCACCACCATTTGGATGGAAACTCTTAAAAAACAAAGCTTTTAATTGGGTTTCAAAGGCTTAGTCCATTAGCATCATGGCGGGAAGAGTGACAGTATGCAGCACAGACATGATACTGGAGAAGTTGCTGAGAGTTCTGTGACCGGATCTGAGAGAAGAAAGAACCACAGAGCCTGGGTTGCACATTTGAAACCCCAAAGTCCATCTGCAGTGACACACTTCCTCCAATAATACCATACCTGCCTCAACAAGACCACACCTCCTAATGCCACTCCCTAAACATTCAAATATATGAGCCTGTGGAGGCCTCTTATTCAATCCAGCACAACCCCCTCCAAAAATTGTCATCCCATTAGCAGTCATCATTATCTCTTTTCTTACCAGGTCTCTTGCAACCATTTTTTCTACTTTCTGTCATTAGTGATTTACCTATTCCAGACATTTTAGAAAAGTCGACTAACAGCACAATATTTTTTTATACAATAGGTTTATGACCGGCTTGTTTCACTTGGCATAGATTTCCAAGATTTAGCTATACTGTAGCTTGTAGCAGTACTTTTAACATTTTAATTCTTTATATAATATTAGAAATAAACAATAAAAGTCTGGTTTTCGTTCATGAAAAAAATGCATGTATTTAAAAACTATTGGTAAACCTCTGATAAATAACTATGAAAATCAATTTAAGGAGGATGATGAAGCCACAGTGCAGGTTCTGCAGTAGGACCTTGAGCAAGGACTGCCCAGTGGCAGTGTCTACCAATATCTTGCATAGCTACTTTCTCTGCTCAGTCATTGGTAAGGGCCATCCTGACAATAAGGTGGCTGTTGTCAGGAGCTCTGAGGTAGAAAAAGGTATAAGCTGTTTCTGTTAACTAATCACATTCCTTGCAGCCATGAAGTCTTTATTTAAGAAATCAAGTATGTTTTTATATAGATAATCCAGCTAAAATAGACATCTATTAGAAATTTCATCCATTTTCATATAAAATTGTGAATTCTGAAATTAATATATACTATGGTTGCATATTCATCCACTAAATCCTTTCCCTCCGCAACCTTTGAAGGCAGAGGATTTCATCTGTTATGCCAGCTTTCATCAACTAAAAATCACTGCACACAGTGGAAGCTCAGTTGCTGTTGTTGATTAACAAACTTAGCTGAGACTTGAAGATATTACTAATTTAAACATAAGCTCATTGTTTGGGGCATTCAATAAAAAATCTATATGTTTATTCTGTTAATTCCTACTAAGATATTCTTAATGTTATGAAGAACATCTGAAAATTAGCTTGGAGCTATTGGGAGAGTTCCCAGTGATAGCACAATCAGGGCAGTAACAGCAAAATAAAACCCAGAATTCTCTCCAAAGCTGACCACTGGCAGTGGAGTGACAAACCTCACCTGCCAGGGAAAGTCTCTCCTTATGAGAAGGCTAATGTCTCTTATTCCATAACTTTATGGCTTCAGACACAATGGCTGTCTTCAACTCATGGATAATTTTGAGCTGTGGGCTCTGTGCCTAGCTGCTTGATACCAACCTAAATTCTATATTCTCCCTGTAAACTGGAAAGTCAGTCTGCACTCCCTTAGCCATAAAATTTGTCACTATGAAAACAACACATTCATAATTTATAAAACTGTACCAACCATTGTAATAGAGAAAATCAACTTTCCAGATAGGTGTTGCTTTCAGTTCGCTTATTTAAGATGGAAGCAATCTCCTGTGCTTCATTGACAGATCATTATATGTTTTCTTAAATGAATCATAGTTAGTGTCACTCATAAAATTAAGAAATCTCATTGATTCTCTTAGTGCATGACATCCAGACCATGTGCCACATACCTGAACTATTGTTTATACATAATGTATTTAATTCATTTCACTGTCTATAGCACACTCTGAAGTTTACATCAACCTTGGTAATAATGAGTTGCTGTGGAGGCTGGTGAGTTGGTACAACAGTTAAGAGCACTTACTGCTGTTGCAGAGAGCCAGAGTTTAGTTCTCAGCACCCAACCTCAGCAGTCAGAATAGTCTGTGTCTCCACCTCTGGCGGTTTTCATGTCCTCTCCTGTGCTCTAAAGACACCTTCACAGATAAAAAAAAAAAAAAAACATGTATACATGATTAAATTTAATTCTAATCTAAAAATATGTAAATAACAGCACATATTTAACTATTTTTCAAACAGGGTATACAATAAATTTGTTTTATACTGTTTTGACTATTTAAAACGCATTGTCCCACTTTTTGTAAGGAATTAATCTCTGAAATATAAGTTCTCTGGGGTAAAAATATGCACGTATTTTATACTTAACAAAAGTACAGATGGTGTATTTAAAAACAACTTATGAAACACTTCCACTTAGTGCCTTTCCTTCTCTGTTCTGACACATAAAAGTGGTAGAACTATAAATAAGCCTAGATATAATCCATAAATTGATGAATAAATCAAAACTAGTGCAAAGTACATTTTTGAGGGCGATGATGAGTCAAGGTCTCTGAGTTGTAATTTTATTTGGAACTGAGTAATACTGCATATATAGTTGCATGTAAGTGCTGAGATGTCCCTTTATATTATCTTCTGTCTTAATGAGAAGGTGATCTAGTTAGGGTTTGTACTGATGTGATGAAACACCATGACCAAAAGCTACTGGGGAGGAAAGGGTTTAATTGACTTACACTTCTATATCAGTAACGCAAACAGGGCAGAAACCCGAAGCCAGAAGCTCATGCAGAGGTCAGGGAGGAGTTCTGTATACTGGATTTCTCATCATGGCTTATTCAGCCTACTTTCTCATAGAACCCAGGACTATCAGCCCAGGAATGCCACTACACACAATGGGCTGGGTGCTCCCATATCAAAGACGAATTAAGAAAATGGTCTACAGCCTGATTTTATGGAGTTTTCTCAATTGAGATTACCTCCTTTCAGATGACTCTAGCTTGTTTCAAGTTGACATAAAACTAGCTAGCTCAGAGGGGCGTTCTTCCAGATGTCTGAAAGTTGAAGGAATAAAATCATAGCAAAGGATTTTTCAGTGAAGATGTCACCCTATTTATATGAATCTTGGTTCCTCAACTGTTTCTGTAGTTTGAACCTCTCTCTATCCTTCCTTTGCGCTTTCACTGTTAGCATGCCTTTGCATATGGCCTTCATGTTCAGAGTTCAATCATCTTCCACCAATTTTTTTTCTTGTTCAAAGGTACCAGGTGGCTATACAAAAAAATCAAACCAGTCTTAGAAGATATTTTTTTAATTACTGAAGATAGACTATAGTGTTACTGGTGACAAACATTCATATCTTTGAAAATTATATGCTACTGGCATCTCAATGCTATGATAATCACATCAATGGATATCCCACCTGTATTTCTGAGTGCTCACTGTATAAACTCTGGAACTGGTCTAGATATTTTATTATAAGGGATTATCTATATTCCTTAAGAGTTCAAAGTATTTTGAACATGGTTTCTGGTGGCAGTCTAAGAGAGACTAAATTTTCAGTATATCAGAAGACAAAGAGCTTGGTTAAAAATGGCATAGATCATCCTGCAATCTTTCATAAGGCTTATAGTGTCACCTACATAGAAGTAGGCAGATCCTGCCATTCCACTCTGAGTTACAATGGAAGTAGATAGTCACATTTCCACTATGTCTGAGGAAGAAAGGACACGGGGTATGTTTTAATCTTTAAAACTTTAAATAAATTTTATATGAAGTTACTGGGGTTAATCTCTACCTGGCTTGATTTGGATGTTTACATCTAATGAATAAAATATGCAATTCTCGTCCATAGAGGCATGAATGGGCATCTGCCAAGGAGAGAGAAAATGTGTTCGGGCATTAGATTCAGACCAATGTTCTGAGTGGTTGCATAATCCTCTTAGTTTCCATTGTCTGTGTTATCCCTCCATTTAGTAAGAGTTTATAATGGCAACACTACAGATGAGAGGTAAGAATAAGTACCACAGAGCCTACTCCCCCTCTTTAGGGTGATTTGGATCAACAAACCGATGATGAGGATTGAATTTGAAGTAGGACATAACGGATGGGTAAGATTCAGTCATTGTGAAGGAAAACAGATGGTGAAGGTAAGGGAAACAGAACGAATAAACTAGCATAGATACAAACACTTGATGTGTTCCGGAGGGATTGCACAGAGCGCCTCCATGGCAGTAATTGTTTTATCTAGAGGGACAGGGTAGGCACGTCATATACTGTGGAGAGCAGTGCATTGGCAGGCTGCAGTAAGCAGATAATTTACAGGTGAATTTGTGAGGTTGATGATTTTCTCCTTTATTGATGGCATGTAAGGTATAGCCATCAGTTGTTCTATTACTCAAGACAAGACTTTATACCTCAAAAGATATATTGATTTTATATTTTTATTATCGTTAAAACTTGGGATGTACTTGAGCCTGAGATGCCTGGAGGAAAGTCAGAATGTACATATCCATTCTTTCAGATTTTCAATGCTGGTTACAGTTCACCACTACAAGCTGGTACAGAATTAATAAAAAACCGAACTGCATTTAAGTAGCAAATAGATGACTCAAAGCATAACATTGCTCTTCACTGGGTCCAAGGCTATATTTGAATTAAGTGTGTTAGATGAGAGAAACACAGTTCCAATGAGAGACAGAGGAGGAATGAGTGCAAAAGTCATGTGTGTGTTTGTGCCTTCATGTGTGTGGTCACATTTACTGTGACTATCATGATGACTTTTGTGCACTTGACCAATATGTGAAAACAATATTTATGTTTGCACTGACGCAAAAGGATAGAGTAATCTCTGAGCACAAGCCTATATTTATTAAATATATATGCAGACAGCATAAACATTTTCAGTATATGTAGTAATTTTTACATTAAGCCACAAATGAATATATTATTCCGTATTTATGATAATGATATTTGGTCTCTCTTGGCTCACTTTCCTCTTTACTTGGATGACATTCACATTTACATTTTTCTTGTAAAATTGGCCAAACATAGAGTTGATAAAGACACTTTAATAACACTATCTAATGGAGTTAGAATTTTGTTTTCCATTTATATATTTTAAATTATATAATCTCCAGCATCAATAGTTTTAAAAGTGTTATACTTAAGCGTGGTATAAAAATAGTTTGTGTTATTTCTCACCCAAGGCTCTTAGCTGGGCAGAAATGTTTCCTAGGGTGCATCTGATGGCTGTAGCCTTGTTTCTCTGTTTCCCTTCAAGTATCTCACATATTCTGCTGTTATTTCCAGTTATAAAGATGAGATTTTCCTGACAATAAGAGCCTCATGCTTGAGATGACTGCTCCTGCACTTGGTGTCAAAGAATGATGGTTATCCTTACCCAATTGTCACCAGCATGTGATGTCCACTGACTTTGCTGAGATCAAATTATGTGCATTTAGACAGTCAACAAATTGTCCATCTCTACCAACTTTAACTTAGAGAATTGTCCCTTTAAATCACGGCAAAGCTGTAATGCTTTGCATTTTAAATACCTTACTGAGCTCACTCGCTTCTTAAGATCCTTATTGAGAAGTATCCACACAATTGTGCAAACCTCAGGTCATTGGTTTTTTTAATCTTCTGACACAGCTATTGGGAAAGATGCTCAAATGGCAAGTGATTTGCAACCCAGCTATATAATTATAAAGTCAGGGCTTCTGGAGGACTTTGAAAGCATGAGTTGTCTACAAAATGCTCACATCAATCTACTGAGCACTGCCTAGGGTAGTGCTCTCTTGTACAAAATAAGCAGTTTATATATCTCTAAGGCTAGATGTTGCAGAAGCTCTCAAGAAAGAATCCTCACGTATGTCTATAAAATATTATAAACCAAACTGTTGAATGGCTAATCTATTGTAAGCACATCATATGCATCTTAAAATGTTGTTGTTTTTTTCTTTGGTTTTTAATACAGGGTTTCTCTGTGTAGATCTGGCTGCCTAGTACTTGCTCTATAGACCAGGCTGACCTCAAACTCAAAGATGTAGCTCTCTCTCTCTCCTGTATGCTAGGATTAAAGGCATACACCACCATTGCTGGTCCACATCTTATTTTTGTATCCATCACAATAAGCGAACATTTTAGCATGTCTACCCTGTGGTCTCCCTTCATTTCCATGTAAAATACTTCTACTGTTTACCCTCAGTGGAGCCTGACTCTGTTTCTATACGTTGATGAACCTCATAGATTTCTTTTCAACTGTAGTTACTTTGTTCATGCATTTTATTACATTTTCCTTTTTCTGGCATGTCAAACTCATCAGAACTAGTATTTGTATTGCCCAGTTGTGTATCCATAGACCTAAAATAGGGACCATTCTATAGTTAGATTGCAAGTAGTATGCTGATTGATTGATTGAGTTTACCTTTGAAATACTGAGGATGAACACAGAACCTACCACTAATTTATGTCATAATAATAATAATAATAATAATAATAATAATAATAATAATAAATAATAATACAAATAATAATAAACATTTAACAGAGTTGGGAAAGTTTGTTTCCATAAATGAAAACACAGAATTCAAGAGAGGGTTTTATGCCCTGGAACCGGAGTTACAAATCATTGTGAGCTGCCTGTTGTAATAAAACCCAGGTGTCTTGAACCAGCAACCGGTGCTCCTAACTGTTGAGCCGTCCCTCTGGCCGCTGTCTTTCCCAGTTTGTACTATGTAGGACTAGAGAGAATTTAGATTTAGGCTGCCTGACTTCAGGGACCATGATCAAGTAAACACTCCCTTCCCAAGAGCAGCAGAGGTCTGGGATGTAAATTTTGACTATTTTACCAAGTGTTTGGGCCTTCCTCTGCCCCGTGCGTAAAACATGGTTTTTAAACATCAATCTTCCCTACCCCATCCCCAGGCTCACAACAGTTTTTGAAACAGCATATTACAGACACCAAAGTCTTCCAGACAATATGACCAGTAGCACTGATTTACTCTGTGCTAGTAACTGCAATGTTACTAATGTGGAGATCACAGGACAACTTTAAGGAGCCAGTTCTCATCTTTCGCTACGTGGCCTTCCAGGGATCTAATTCCAGCGCAGGTTCTTGACTTCTTGGCAACTGGTGTACCCTGAGACATATCACTCTGTGGCTCCACTAACTAAATAGTTGACGTGCAATTTCATGGAGTCCAAAAATCTCAGGATTTTTGCAATTATTTGAGGTGGTATGTGAGAGTCTTTAGGAAGGAGATGTCAGGCCAGGGTGGTGGCTCTGACCTGTAGTCCTAGTACTCTGTGTGCCGAGGTAAAGATTGCTGAGTTTCAGGGGCCAGTCTTTGTACAGAGCGAATTCCAGCCTCGGGGCAGGGGGTAGGGGGCAGAACAAAGAAAAAGAAGCTGTGTCCATGCAGAAAGGACTGCCTTGGAGCATTTCTTGCAAACATTCCTAAACAGTACCCACATCACCAGACAAAGTAGCTTTCTTGAGTAAGAATGTGTTAGCTTAGTGCTGCTTTTTAAAAAGTTTCTACTGACCTTAAAACAAAGAGATCTACAAAATTAGTATTTGGAGTTAGAGGAAAACAAAAACAAACAAACAAAAAACATACCAGGGCTCTGACTACGCAGCCACATCAAAACAAAAAGGAAATGACAAAAATGGAGCTCCTGAAATACTTGGAATCCTGTCCCCAACACAGAGCCCTGAACCTGCCAGGACCTGCATGAAATCTGATATTGTTGAATGAATGACTAGCTACTGATTTATGATTAGCCTTAATCTCCTATTATTTCCTTCCAAATTCCTGTAATATAGTTACAAAATTTTAGAATCTATTGACATATTGAGTGACTGCTTGCTTTGAGATAAGGTCTCACGTAACAAACACTAGTATCATACTTAGTGTGTAACTGAAGGTGACCTTCAATTTTTGTTTCTTCTGAGCTCTGGGATTACAAGGTGTCCCAGAAGTGTACTTGTTTATGAGGAACAAGGGACTGCACACAACTTCGTATATGTTACGAGAGTACTTTACTAACTGAATGGCATCTCTAGCCCTAGAAACATTTATAATTTAATTTCAAGTCAGGTTTCATGCCCTAAAGAAAAAAAAAAGCATATTATTATATAACTTATCATATAATATGAATGATCCTGAAATTAAAGATTTCAGAACAATAAAATTCCTTCCACATCAAAAATTTCAGTCATACCTACAATGATATTTTTATATGCCTCACAAATATTATAGAGATTAATGTGAGTTAAGCAATTGCAAAATAGTTGATAACCCCAACCCTCCATGAAAAATAGGCTGTACAAATGTACACCATTAACATCAATTATTTTTATTCCAAGATCATTTACAATACCTGTTCACAATCATCAGAGTGTTACTGGCATTAATTAACTAGTGTTTACAAACCACAAGAATGCGCGAAAAACACACTCTACCTTGCTATTTAAAGTGTTTCAGAGGTAAAAGGCTGTTTGTAGATACTTACTATTTATCTCGAATACTCAGATAATATAGTGCCTTACGATCTCTGCCCTGCTCTACACCAGACATCCCTGCGGGCTCCGCCTTCTCTGGGGTTCACAACCCAGAGGTACTCTTGCCCTGCTTCTGCAAAGTGGAAAACCTGGAGGATGCATGATGTATTTATTAGATACACTGTGAACAACTCAGTATGTAAATCCATACAGTTTGCTTTAGTCATGCTTCCGATTTTTCTTTGTCAAGATGGTAGACTTTATTTTGTCTTCTTTACGTGGTGCTGAAAAGAATTGCTTAGTCTGACATGTTCTACCCATGAATGATCATGGTGCCATGTAGGCTCTGTGTAGATAAGCACTCTCATAGGATGCAGGTTCTGGGAAAATAAAATATAGATTTCACCCATGTTGATTTCCTGCTATGTGTATTTGTTTATTATGCTATTTGAATTTTTTGGAATGACATCTAAGTACTTACGATTTTTAAATGTGTTCTAAATGTGAATTTTGGCCTTAAACCTTACGAGCGTACTCTATTTCTGAGTTATGTTCCTATCTTCATTACCTCCTTACCACTGGGTTTCAAGTGGACCACTGCAGACTGTTCTCACTTAATATTCCTTCTTCTGATTTAATGCGTATTGCACAGTTGGTGACTGTGTATGGCACAGAGATTACATGATTAGCTCTGTTCTCCTTATAGCAATACCTACTTAGATAACTAGTACCAAAAGGCCAGGATACTGTCTAGAACACTATTTAATTAGCAGTAAGCTGCCCCCTGATATTTCACATGATATTTGTCTTAAGAAAGCTCTATGAAACAAGAATATGATACCTTTACTCGTGCATTGTGAAGATGATTAACAGATTTGATGTATCCTATGAAAACCTTCTTTGTCCCCTAAATAACAAGTACATTGAAGTTGTTTTGTTTGCTGTATCATTTTTAAGAAATATTTTTTCTTTTCCATTTTTTTCCATTTTCCTCTTTTTGGTTATGTTTTGCTGATGATGGATAAGAAATTTAGGGAAAGATAAAGTATACTGATTAGGAAAACGAAAATCATGTATAAAACTGAATTGTAAAGTTTTAAAAATATCAAAGATGTCATTGGGTTAAATATGTCACATGAGTGCCTAGGAAGCTGTCTCTGACAAGCAAGAGGACCAGAGTTTGTTTGCCAGCATCCATGCAAAAGGCCAAGCTCACAGACACATCTGAAACACTAATACTAGGAAGCAGTAGTCAGAGTCAGGTAGATCCCTAAAGATTATTCAGCCAACCAGACAGTCTAACAAATTGGTGAACTCCATTTTCAGTGAGAGACCCTTTATCAGGGAAGATGCCCAGTGTCATCCTTTTGCCTCCAGATGCTTGTGAGCATGTACATACATATCTACTCTGTGTGTGTGCATTCACACACACATGCCATTGTATAACTGTACTACACACTCAAATGAAGAGGACAAGGTTTTGAAAGGTCAGTAAAATTCACCTACAACAATAATAACAAAACACCACTGTTTTTCTTCTCCACTCCACACATTAAGAAAATGATCTGTTTCTCTATTATGTTTTGAAAAAAAAAATACAGGCATTCTGGTATGAAGCAAACGCATGGCTACCCGGGTGATTCTTTCTTCACACTGTGTGAAAATAAATCATTTTTAGGGTGATGGTTAAATTTTAATTCTTCAGATACAAACTTCTTAGGTTTTTGTATTTCTTCTTTCAAACTGACAAAATATTTCACAAGTGAGGGAAAAATTAAAAGTGTAATGAAAACACAATGCCAAAGATTGCATAATGCATCTTGTTTTATTTATGTTTCTAGATGTTTTAAAGGCAAATTATTGGATTTGATGATTATTTTGACAGAGCCATGCAGAAGTGTAAGCTAATGCTCTTGACTAGAGCTGGAACTGGGAAGAAGTGCCAGCATGGGTCCTCAGGAGTGCGCTTTGCTACCTTGAGTTGATAAAAGTTCTTTAATTTAGGACCTAAATTACAGAGCCATGTAAATAAATGTTCACATTTTAAAAACTAGATAAACTATTACACATCTAACTGTATTCTTAAAAAAGTACATTTTTTTTTTGGCCTGATTAGTTCACCATGGTTTATATTTTTAAAAAGTAACAAAATTCTTCAGAATTTTCTGTTTTCAGTCCAGACTGTTACTTTATTTTGCATGTGTTATGTGGGACTTAATTGTGCCCACGAATGTGTATTGTTTGCACATGGAGGCTGGAGATTGAACCAGGCATTGTCCTCATTCACTTTGTTTAAGGAAGGGGGTCTCTTGCTGAGCCAAGAACATCAATTTGGGTACTCTGTCTACTTAACCAACTTGCTCCTGCCATTCCTGTCTCCATCATCAGAATACAAGGATAACAGGTCAGCTACAACACTGAGCCAGCATTTATGTGGGTGATGGAGTCCTGAATTCTGGATCTTTACGCTTGTGTGACAATCATTTTGTCTTCTGAACCACTTCTGTAGTCTACGGAGTTTAATCTTTTTAAAGCCTCAGGCAGAAATAAGTTTATGTATAAACATGAAACTTTGATGCTGTCCTAACAAAAGAGATAAGAAAATATATTAGGTCAGCTTAGGTTTTATTTGATGAGCCTATATCTGTTTGTGTATTTCTATTCTTTTAGGCTACTACAGATGTTTATGTAAACAGAGTTACCCATGACCCAGTGACTACATGTGAAACACAACATGTGGGTGAGCAAAGTGCTACAAGGAAGATCATTTCTTATTAGATAAATCAAAGATGTGAAGGTGAATCTAGAAGTCATAGAACTCAGAGGGAAAGCAGGTAACAAGGAAAAAGAAACATTAAATCTAAAGTCTTTGGGAAATTTGAGAAAAGGAAGGAGCATTCATTATATTGAAGGTGTGATATGGATAATGATAGAAGAAAGGATGGGAATTCTATATGATCAAGTGGAGATGTCTTCGTTCAACATAAATTGTAAGAGGCATGTAAGTCCGTGGTCCATGCATAAGTAAATATCACTTCAGAGAAAATATCTAAGTTATTTTATGGCCAGAGGGCTAGGAGCAGACATCATTAATATCCTGAGGAATTTCTGTTTGTCCAGGCCACACCAGAACCTCTCCTAGATCCTGACCTGAAATGTGTTTGTCTTACTCAATTCATAGTGCTATCCCCTCCAAATTTTTATCTTGAGCCAATTTTTCCATTTAATCTAGAGAAAATATCTTTATGGAAGATGTACAGAGTTTCAGTGTAGTCATGTCTTAAGTATTGTTGTGCACACTGGATTGAGATAATAAAAATAATAGTCATAATCATCATCATCATCATCATCATCATCATAATAATAATAATAAATGTATACTTCTAAAGAACTGCAGATTAATAAGTACTGGGGGTACAGAATTTAAGATCCAAATCATTTCTCTATCTCAGAATTTTCTGACTATATGTGAAGATATATCCTTAGGGAAAATCAACTCTCTTCCATTTTCCAAGATGCTAACAGTAAATTTGCAGTACCCTCTCATATAGTGCTATATTCTGATGTTTTTCAATTCTTAGAATTTATTAGTATATTGAGACTCTGCTGAATGAGGGTTGTGCATGATCAATCTAATTTCCTTCATTGCTAGAAGCTGCACGGGAAATGTGTGCTGTTTCTTCAGATAATGGAGATGAGTGAATGACAGCTCAGGAGAGGCCCCACAATCTCTGATTTGAGAATCACAACCACATTAGCATTTCTCACTCCAGATTCCAGGAGCAATATTTTGTGAGGTAACCTTAAAAAGGCAGATATAATGAAAATTTACACATTAGTAGAGAATACTGTTGTTGCTATGATGTGCTATTCATAAAGTAAAAGTGTGCATAAAAGGGCAAGCCATGCAAATGAATAGATAAGCTATATTGGAAAACCCATATGATCTAAATAATTTAAAATATGCTTTTGCTTTCTTGGCTCAGGTAATGCAGACATAGCTCACTAAACAAAATTGCAAACTAAGAAATATTGGACAAGCATACTTATGAGTCTACATTTCATGTTGGAAATTGAAATTAACTATTCAAAAAGCCTGGACTCTGAAATAAATGAAGAGAAAAATATTAATGATAACTGGAGAATATACCGTCTAGGCATCATAAAACCAGTGACTAGCCTACATGTTGACATGTCATACAGAATATACAGCCTAACATTCTTTCTAATACCTTTTATACTTTAAGAATTGAAAAAAAAATCAAAGCAGAGCCTGTACTTGGTTAAAATGAAGTTCAGAAGTCAAAATTTCCTATATGGTATTGAGGTCTGGTGTGGGATGCATGGTTAGTAAGCATAAATAGATATTTATCTCTCTGTCTTAAGACAAAAAAAAAAGTCCTCAAAAACAGATTTGAGGTATTTTGCTATTTTCTCTGAAAATGAATACAGAACAGGTCATGTTAGGTCAGGAAATATTTTGTGGTGAGGATATTTCAAATTTCTGAGTGCTTACTCAGAAACAGTGGATTACAAGTAGATAATCTGAGTCCTGAGCCTAATACTTCGACACAAATTTAGGGAGACCGGTTTGGTCCTCATACAGGAGAGGAATAAGACAAGGGGTGTTGTATCGTTATTGTGTTTGTGATATCATCTATTTGAAGTGAGCCAGCCACAGACCTTTGCTATATTCATTAAACTGTTGGTTATACCTACTATCATGGCATCTGAATTGTATGGTTTGCTATTAGGCTTTGATCATGGGGGATATACCTGAAAAAGTTGTCCTATGCATGTCAGCCCACGCTCATCGGTTTTGCCATTTCTGTGTTTGTTGTGAGGAATAAGATCATGGCCAGAGATTTTGGGTGGGTAGAAGCAGACACCCCACAGTGGACAGGACGCAGAAGAGGAGGAAGAGAGGGGTGTGAATCTTATACCCAAGGACCTTGGTCTGCCTTGCAGTTTACACAACTTCCTAATAGTTCATTTAGGTATTAATATTTCCATGGGTTGAACCACTGCTGAGGCTAGAGCCCTCGTACTCCAGTCTCATCACCAAAGCACCAACTCTCATCATCATTATTTCAGGAAGAAGTCTTCAGCTCACACACATTTGGTAGAACCTTCAGACTGAAGTCACCACAGATTCCTTCATCGTTCCCAGAGTGTTCTGAGGGGTACAAAAAGCAAAAGTGAGTAAAACAATGAGTGAGGGTGACGGAATCAGTCTTTCTCTATGTCCAACCCAAAAAGGAATGTGAGTAACTTCCATGTTACACATAGAAGAAAACTTCACAAAGCATGAACTATGTCTTAAATAGAGAGATTGTCAGGAACCTTTATACTGGGTATGTGCTTGGAAGTATTTTGTTTTCTGCTGAACAAATCTTTGCTGGTGTAAGTAGCTAAGTATTTTCATTAATCTTCATCCCCTCATTTGTTGTATCAATAACAGTAATCTATGTACAGAAACTGCAGAATTAAGAGATAATATATTCCTTGGAGAAAACTGGGTTTGATAGATATGCTTTATCATATGATTTAGTTTTTTCCCCTTCTCTCATTACATGCTTTGTGTGCTATAGAAATATTTTTCTATACAAGTGTGTTTTATTTATAGTAATATGTTACCTATTCACAGCCCAAAGAACTTTAAAACAGATAATTTTGGGAGCTTTATATTATATAATATTTATATACTTCAAATGTAGTTTTTATATTTTAGTATATTTTATGCTTTTATATATTTTCCTATGTTCCCTTTAGATGTTGGTGAAATATAGTTTAAAAAGAAATAAAAACACTGCAAAATAAGAAGACACAAAATAGATTTGAGTCTAGAAGTTGAGTGCTCATTTTGCTTTCAATGTTTGTGGACTTTGGAGTAATTATCTCAGGACTTATCTTCAGAGGACTTATTACACCACTGTATCTTGGAAATGTCATTGTATAGACATTTTCATTGTGTTACTAAAAAATTATATAGGACATTTAATCATTTAGTGAAAAATCCCCACAAAATGCAGTCAATATCCATCTGAAACTTGGGCATTGCCTTAGGCCACCTTCTCCATTTTTGTCTATCATTTACTTGATAACTGCTTTGATTTTTGTTGTTGTTGTTGTTTTTGTATTCTCCAAGAGTCCTACACTGAAATTAGAACCTATTGTGATGCCATTGGGGAGGGCAGCCTTTGAAAACTCTGGTGCATGAACTCCATCTTATTTAGCAATTCTCTTGCCTCCTGTTTAATCCAATTTTACCCACACTACTATGCAAAATCCCACTGCCCCCTCTAATTGCTGTCTTCATTCTCATTTTAAAAATCCAGCTGGACTGTAACTATAAATACAGTATAGTCTATACTTCATCTTTTATTATTAATAACTCTTGCATAATCTTCTCTCACTTTTAATTTTTTACAAAGAAATCTGAGACCAGAGAGACACCTCAATAGGTAAAACTGCTTGCCAACAAGGCTAAAAAAACTTTGAACTCAGTCTTTTTAAGCAGTGTAGTGGAAGGAGAGAACTATTTCCCACAAATTGATCTCTCAGCTCCACATTCATCTGGTGGCATGCATTCATGTCCTCACCACAATAATAAATAAAAATCTATGAAGGAAAGCTGGATTTGTTCCTTGTACAATCCTAGTTCTTAATAACTTAGAGTCCTTGATAGGGCTAGCATGGCATTACATTATAGGTTCCTGTGATACCCTGAACCAGTGGATATTATTTGTTATACATTCTTCTTGATAACTAATTAAAATTTGAAAGTTGGAAATAGTCATTCATTGGCCAAATGCTTATATCCCCACTATGGGTGAGAAAGAGGCAAGAGGTTTATTTTTAAGCTTGTTGTGAAAAAGATTTACTCACTCAAATAGCTGTGATATGGAAAACCAGTTTTCTCCATTGTAATGACACTGGTACATCAATGACTATGGCTCAAGAGTATTTGGTCTTCATTGTAATGACACTGGTACATCAATGACCATGACTCAGGAGTATTTGGACTTCATCGTAATGACACTGGTCCATCAATGACCATGGCTCAGGAGTATTTGGACTTCATCGTAATGACACTGGTCCATCAATGACCATGGCTCAGGAGTATTTGGCCTTCACTGTAATGACACTGGTACATCAATGACCATGGCTCTGGAGTATTTGGCCAACACTATACTCTTAGTGCATATTCTCTTCTTGTTTTGAGTTTGCACAAAAGAACATGAAGTTGTGTAGATAGAGAGCACCCAGAGTTCTGTAGTTAGATGATGGGAAAGAATATGTTAAAATATGATATATGAAATTCTTAAATAATAAATCAATTGGAAAATTAAAAGTAAAACCAAGAGTCAAGTGGGTATTACTATAAAAATGATACTATTAAGTTTGTGTTCATTATTTCTAAGTAGTTGAAACAAGACTTGATAAAATATTCATTTTGAATTGAGCTTCCTTTCTGTCTATACTTAATACTAGGATTCTAATTTAAAATTTTTAGCAATGTCTATTCTTTACATAAGATTTTTTTAAAGATTAGGTTTCTCTGTGAAGTCTTGGAACTTACTCTGTAGACCAGGCTAGTCTTGAACTCATAGAACTGCTTTCCTCTACCTTCCAAGTACTAGGGTTAAAGGTGTCTTTCACAACTGCACAACTAAATAAAAGAATTTTAAATTAAAATATAAATCCTTCCTACCTCTTCCTTCTTTGAATCTCTTACATGATCCCTTATTACTGTCACTCATACACACACACACGCACACACACACACACACACACACACACACACACACACACACACATACACACACACACACACACACATACCCATCTGTGGCCAAACAAGCTTCTTTCATAAGGCTGATGGATAGTCATCCACAAATTTCACAATGTTTTTTTATGGCTTAATAGTATTTCACTGTGTATATATAGCAATCTTATTATCCATTCATCAGCTGAATGTCATTTAAGTGTCTCAGTGACCTAGCTATGCTGAATAGAGTGGCAGTTAACACTGGTAAACAATATTGATATATGATTTTAAATTATTAACTAATTAATTAAATCTCTTTATAGCCTGATAACAGTCCTCTCTCTCCTCTTTTCCTTGTCACATCATCACATCCTCCCCCACCCTCCCGTTTTTCCAGAGAATATGAGGCCCCTCAAGGGTTATCTGCCTACCATGGTACCTCAAGTTGCAGTAGGTCTAAGCACATCATCTCCCACTGGGGCCTGACAAGACAGCCTAGCTAGGGGAAAGACATCCAGTGGCAGGAAACAGTAGGAGACAGCCAATTGTTAGGGAATTGAATGACCTTATATAAAGTAAAATGGTCACTATCTTCTTAACAAATATGTCATAGGTTTTGAAATAAAAAGTTTTGTATCACCAGAACTATTAAATTTCAAGGTGTTCACAGATAAATAATGTCTGTAAATATGTAAGCATATAATTCATTTTGGTGTGATATGGTTTTAGAGAAATATTCTTCTTTCTTGCTATGTTTTCCCTTATGAACTAGAACAGTGAATTTTTATTATTATAATTTGTCCCATAAATTGTAAATGCTAGATAGCTATTTGTGTTATTTCATCAATATTCTATTGTATTATATATGTGCATATGATATAGTTTGTGCTATATATGCTTTGTAAAATGCTCTTTATTACTTATTTGCATGGCTGTCTGAAGAATAAGAGATCAGTCATATATATTATCCATTTTTTAGCTTAATACTATTCCTTTGATTATATATATGAGTATATATGTACATGAATATACATACATACATTCAATCATAAACTACTATCCATTCATAAACTTTACCAACATTTGGATTACATCAAATCACTTAATACTCTCCTATTATGGCATATTCCATTGACTATTTATTTCAAACCAAAAATAATTATTTTATGAGCAATACTCCATAGTAGGCTCTATGAATGATATATGGATAGCACTTTAAACAAAAGTCATTGTCAATAAAGGGGTAGGTTTGATAATTTCTAGGGTGTGACATATCCTTACCTCATACCTCATAAAAAACATTTCTCTGTTTCCCAAAATATTCTTATAAATTAAGCAAATTTCCATGTAATTAGGAAAATAAAAGTCTAATAATGATTACAAATTATCTTAAATTAATTTTTACTTTAGTTAGCTGTCTCATAAAATGAACATTATGCAAATAGCTATGTCATCTAAGAATTTCAGTTGTTTAAAAAAGATTATATGGCTTTTAGAAAGATCTTATCACTTAGGACACAAGAACGTACAATCTAACTAGATACTTTTATGTTAGTGTGGATGTGATTTCACTTGTGTGGGCCTGAAAAGATTTGAATTCAAAAAGTTATCACTTTAATGTGCAATGAAATTATTTTGTTCAACAATAGCTTTCTTTTTATAAGAGAGAATAAAGCTGAGAAGTGTCTAATGTCTAATAATACAACTGGCATATCTAAGCAACCTAAGAAATAGAGAGTCAAAGTTCCTGAGAAACAAAAAGTACAGTTTTCAGCATTTGGCTCATTTTCTTCCTTTCAAAGTGTAGCATATAGAAGAACCCCATTATATGGGATGCTTGGATGTTTTCGGTTTTTGTATGTTTGTTGTTAAATTTATTATATTTTATTCATATTACATCCTGATTGTCACCCCCTTGCTTGTAGCTTCCCATTTCCTCCCTCCCTCTTCCATCCTATTCCCCTCCTCTAGACCTCTGACAGAAGAGGTTCTCCTCCTCCACCATAGAATCACAGCCTATCAGGTATCATCCAGATATCCTGCATCGCATTCCCCTGAGTGCCCACAGGGTCTCCCCACCCAGGGGAAGTGATCAAATGGGTTGAGGGCACACCAGAGTTAATGTCAGAAGCAGTCCCTATTCTCCCCATAACCATAGGGAATGAGCTATCCATTGGCTAGGTCTGAACAGGGGCTCTATGTTCACTGCATGGATTGTCCTTGGTTCATGCAATAGTTTGTGCAGGTCCCCCTCAGTCCAGACCCGCCAGCCTAGATGGTATCCTTTTGTGGCTCCTAAACCCTCAAGGATCCTCCATCACACCCACTCTACTATACTACTCTCAGAACTCAGCCCAGAGTAAGGCTGGGAGTCGCAGCATCTGTCCTGTTTCCTGATGAGTGGAGTCTCTTAAAAATATGCTGAGCAGGTTATACTCAGAAAGTGATAGTCTTCTGCCCAATGAAATTGCTTAATCACTTAAAATAAATAGCTTTTTTTACTTATTAATTCCTTGCTTATAGAGGTATTGATAATATAAAAATCACCTCCAGTAGTCCAAACCAGTATTTTATTTCAATCTCTTATATTTACCATTTGTATTTATATTTATTCTTGTTAATGAAGGGTGAGAATGGAAGTCGAGAGCGCTTAAAGATTAAAAAAACAGAAAAAAGAAAACAGAAAATGAGTACTTTTCCACCCATAGATAATCATTGTCTGGAAGCTGGTTATGCTTCTTTTCTGGAATCATATGTTGTTTGCTAAGGTTACCTCAGTTTTACCATGTTCTCTCTGGAGGATGTCAAATACAAAAATTTAAATTTAAATTTAAGATATTTAAATCTCTCTCTCTCTCTCTCTCTCTCTCTCTCTCTCTCTGTGTGTGTGTGTGTGTGTGTGTGTGTGTGAGAGAGAGAGATATGTAAACATGTGTATTTGTGTGGAATCAGTAGGCAGACTACCATATAGGCTATCGTGTTCTATCACACTCTACCTTATTGAGAATATTTTTTTCACATATGGTTTTCTTCCCTGGCTCTTCTTAGATCCTCCACACCATAGTCCCACCAATTTAGCTCCAAAATTTTTCTCTCTCCTTAGAAAACAACCAAAAACAAACAAACAAACAAACAAAAATTAAGTAAAAATAATAACATAGAGAAAGTACAATAAACACACACATACACATGCACACTATAAAAATTGGAAACCATAGGAAGCCAGAAAAAGACCAATAAGACAAAAAATGCCTGTGTTTACTATCTACTACAGGACATGGGGCCTACCTTTAAGCTTAGTTAATATACTCAATGAATTTTATTGAAGGAAATTGTCATCATCATCATCATTATTTGCAAGTGGATGTCAATTGGAGATAGCAGTGAGAAGGGTTTGAGGTTGAATGTGTCTGATTTTCTATGGCTAAGGGTGTCAAGATATGTAATCTACATACAGTGATACAATAGCTCATTTACATGGAGTAAAACAAGTATTCTATCACAAGGAGAAAACAGTATTTAATTATCCTATGGGTGAGGGAATACTATCTAGGTATGAATAGAGGGCATTTGATGGATGCTAGGATTTCCTCAACATAGTGTGGGTTACTTGCAAGAATTCCCTGTGTTTGTTAAACAAGTTCCTTATCAGGAAAATGTCTGGCCTGTATTCTTCCTAGAGTGCTATGTGACACTCTTTATAAGATATGGGGTTATCAGATCAGATGGATTGGGAACCCTGCTGAGAAAACCAGTCCACTTTCATAGACTGAGCACAAAATGGCTTTCCAGAGAAGTCAGACTTCAACCTTATCCAGCAGAGTACCACAGTTGTTTTGATATAAACTATTTTTAATATCCAAGAACTGTGAACCAAATATATATATATATGAACATTTAACAAAAAACTTGCAAAAGAACACCATAAATTTTATACTGGTATGCTGGAGTAGTTGATTGAGAACGGACTTTACAGGCTTATATATTTGAATCCTTGCTAGTGCCCCACCGCAATCAGTTGGTGGAAGTGTTTGGGAAGGATTAGAAGGTATGGCCTTGTTGTAGGATGTTGTCACTAAGAACGGCTTTGAGGTTTCCAAAGATTGATGCTATTCCCACTTAGCTCTCTCTGCCTTGTAGCTATATGGATGAGATGTGAGCACTAGCTATTGTCCCAGCACCATGCCTTCCTGCTGTGATGCTTCCTTCCATGATGGTACTAGACTGTAAACATCAGCTCCCAAAGTAACTGCTTTCGTTTATATATTTATTTTGTCATGATATTTTCTTATGACAACAGAAAAGTAACTGAGGCATATACTACATTTAAATATTTTATATGTTATACCATAGAATTTATGTTAGTCTTTCATATTTGAAGTACACATTTAAAGTATTTTAACAGCACAGTTTCAAAGGCCACCAAGAATGTTGCATTTCCACTGTGACATTTCTAACATTGCTAATGGGTTGTGATTAGCTTTATAAAATAGACATGTACATAAAAATGGCACCAGTGAGTAATTCCATCAATGAATATTTTTAAATACATTTAAAAGTATTTCAGTTGACATTCTAAAGATGAGATCACACTTCTCTCAAATTACTTCTTGCAAATTTCTTACTTGCAACTCGTAGTCACACCTATATGATACATTATATTACATTAAAGGTATTGTCATATATTGTTCTCTATTGTATGTTGAGTAGATTCTCAAATTTTCATGTACCATTTTTTATGTTATCATGAGAATGCTTCTTCCTTTCTCCTCCCATGTGTATTTAATGAGTAATTGTTGCTCTTCCTCTTAGTGTAGATATTTTCCAAGTGTTGAGGATACATGACAAATACAAGCTACAGGTCCTCTAATTTCATAGTTTTCAGAATAGTGTGGCTACAAACATTGAACAACTGGCACTGGGGAAGAGTCCTGAGGACAGGAAATGGAGAGATTAATTCAGTGGTATGAGATGCAGGAAAAAGATTAAATTGGTTAGCATCCATTGCTTCTCCTAACGATCTCTAAAAGTGACTTAACATCCTAAACACACGTTCAGGAAAAGATGTATTTCATGATGATTTCTCTTATATGCAATAGATGTGTGTTGCTGTGGTGTGTGTGTGTGTATGTGAGAGAGACAGAGAGAGAGAGAGAGAGAGAGAGAGAGAGAGAGAGAGAGAGAGAGAGAGAGAGAGAGAGAGAAGGAGAGAGAGAGAGAGAGAGAGAGAGAGAGAGAGAGAGAGAGAGAGAGAGAGAGAGAGAGAGAATAAGAAAGCATTGAAGAAGAATTGGCGGAAGAAGAAGAGAATGGGAAGAGGATGGGATAAGTGAGGAACATGGGTGATGGGTGTATGAACGTGTAACTGGGATCATGCTTTGTTTGCCACAATAAAACTCACTGTCTTGTAGATATAAAATAGACTGAAGGGGGCCCGAACAGACTGGGCCAACAGCGAAGAGCTCCCGGTGCTGCTGCAAAGGACCTGAGCTTAGATCCTAACAACCGCATTCAGCCATGTACAACCCCCTTGACTCTATCTCCAGATGATTTCACACCCTCTTCTGGCCTCTAAAGACACCTGCATGCACATGTGCATGCACATACATACAAGAACTCATACACACAAACACATACACACAAATTTTAAAAAATGTATTTAAAAGGAACCAAGATGAAAATTTGTTTAATAATTATCATATTTGTAAAATTCAACTCTAAAATATTTAGCATGCATCAAGATTTGAAAAATAGCATCATATTCCTTAAATGCTTACTTTTATAAAACATGAGTCTCGAATAATTTATCATTAACATATTTATATAATACAAAGATTAAGCTGTTCTTTGACCTTATGACTTGACCTGCATCCTACCTTCTTTTTCTATCACATATTCATATCCTTCCTGTTTCTACTTCCTTCACTGAAACAAAAAGGAAACAAGTGATAGAACTTATTTTTGCTTTAAGCCTTTTGTTTCTAGCTTGTTTTAGTAAAACGTGTCAGTCTGGCTTTCTTACAGAAGCTCACTATTACTGCCTCTGGTCAGAATGAAGATATAAGCTATGTGTATTGTTCATTCTGTTCTGCTAACTTCTCTACTGGGAAGGTGTGGCTAGTTACAGTAATCAGGAGATATGCGAGGTATGCAGCCTATCAGCTTGAACACTTCTGTTTTTTATTTTTTGAAATTTCCAGTGTGCTTATTTGAAGCTTCATTCATTAATGTTCCTTAAGCATTGTATTTAAAAATTATAATCCACACTGAGAAACAAGTACTGCTTCCAACATGAGGTTAGTGAAGAACCCAATCAACTAGTTACTTTTTAATTTGAAGACAATTGTGGGAAATGTGTGAAGTGAAAATAATACTATCCCCATTTCACAAACAGCAAGACTGAAAATTCCCAGTTCTGCACATAATAGTGTCTTATGTGAGATTTGAAAGTAAGATTGACAGATTTCAGGGAGCTTGCTTCCGTTGTATTTCTTTGACTTTTGAGATCCCTCTGTGTTGAATTATCTTTTCTGAATGACATTTTATTTAAGCATGTGTATGAAAAGATTTTTCACTTGTTTGACAACTGTAATTTACATATTCCTTTCATGCTGTATTTTAGTTACCTCATATATATTTCTAGGCACAATACTGTCAGAGAAGATTCCTGAGTCTTTATGGTCATCGGGTAAACAAGCCAGGATAAGCCCCACTATTCCCAGAAATAGATTACAGAACACACAGAATGATCAAGATGCTTAACACAATCCCAAGACAAAAAGTGAAGGAACTTGAAATTGAACGCAAGCATTTTAAACACTGAATATAAATGTGATCATTTATTAAGCATGGGATTGTATATTTTAGTGCCCCGGCCCTGACAGAATTCGAAATTTTATTAGTTCACATGCTAGCATTGTGCGAAGTGGTAGTTTAATTGAATTAGAATCTATCTGTTACTTCAGCATTTTTCTACTTTACATTTTTTGCAGCATGAATACCAATACAGTCAATGTTTGATATATTCAACTTTGGCTTCTACATAACAAAAGGAAAGAAAAACATAACAAAGCAAATACTGCTGACTCTCCTGGGCAGGGCTTGCATTTGGTAGCTGGTTCCAGTTCTTACTTTCATAGTGCACTCGACAGTATCAAGTTGCAGCACAAGGATAAGAGCCATCCCAATTGATCTGATACAGCATTTACTTGATGCAAAAGAATGTGTTAAAATATTATTTTTCTCTTTGTGCAATTTCCACTGAACATATTTTTCTTTTGTAATTTGCTTGCTTGTTTGACACGTGGCTACACAAACGGCTTCAGCAAGTCTTTCTTCTAAGAATGTGTAGTTTGCAAGTATATGCAAATTGTTCAAATGTTAGAAGCAGAAACGAATAGAGCAGGCTTGAGTAATAAATATTTAATTCGGTTCTCATCCTGTTTCGCATGTTACTTTTATAGTGAACATTGTTTTCATTTCTTTTTCAATATAATTATAGTTACTGAGATTTGAAACATCCACAAAAGGATGTATTCTCTTCCAAATAACTAAAACCCAATATAGTCTTAAAAGGAAATAACAAGTACTTGTTTATTGCCTTTATTTTCATTGCTCTCTGTGTGTGTGTATTTGTTGTGTCTGTGTGTCTGTGTGTGTGTTGATGCACATGTATATTTGTTCAGTAGCAGAAGCCACATAGATTTTTAGTATCGTACTCAATGAAGTTACTATTTGGTTTATGAAATCTGTCTACTACAGATACTGGCTTTTCAATGTTTATAATGACATATGTAAACAAATTAATATAATATGCATGAAAATTGGAAAAGTTTTGTTACAGTAAATTGTATCGGCTCATCCTACAAAGCCAGATAACTGACACAGAGAGACTGAAACATACTTTAAAGCTGCAAGCGCTAAGCCAAGCAGAATCTAAACTTATATAAATCTACATGTAAACTAACATAAACTACTCTAAACCTCATAACATACATTTATTCCAAGCACTCACCACTATGATCCTCGGAGACTTCTGTCTCCCTTCCTTGTCAACTTTAAACTGTCTCCTTCTCCCTCTCAACTGTCAAACTCGGCTCCACTCCCTCTCCAGGAAGTCCCACCTTCCACTTCCTGTCCTTCTGCTCATCTTATTGGCTAAACAGCACTTTATTGGCAGTTGTTACATGCACTCAAGACATTCCTCCACAGTTTTTGAGAACTGTTCATTTATCAGAAGCAAATTGATAATTTGATATTTTGAGTATCCTAAATCGTAAGAATTCACACCGACACATTACAATCTTACATCCAATATTATTTCCCATGAGCGATTTAAGTTTGAATAGCCAAGACATCAAATAACAAAGTAGAAAATAAATGTATTCTTCATTATGTGAAAATTAGAGTTTTTTAACAAAAGCAAATCCACACATGTAATTACTTATAGTATAGTATACAGCTGCGTCGTTCTCATGGCGTGCTTTGCATAAAAGCAGAAGATCAAATGAGACAAGGAGGAAAATGTTGCAATATGTGAGTCTACCATTCAGTGTAACTTAAAATACAATTGGAAGGCTGACCCAATGGTTCCTTCATGCAGTCACAGAACACAGGAAGCTAAGGAAGGAAGTCCCACAAATATGACGTCAGCCTGTGTTATTTAATGCATTCACAGTGAATCAAATATATTTGAGTCAAAAGCAAAACCAAACACAATTTAAATTCCAGAATCATCTCACATAGAAAAATATGTGACTGATACCGTATTGGTGTATACGTACCCTGGAAATGACAAAAATATCTCTGAAGAAGTTAAAAGAGCACTTGGCTTACAGTTCAGTGGTAAAGTAGTTGACTAATAATTATGAGGTCTTAAGCTCAATTTTCAACATCATAAACACAAACACACACACACTCACACATCAGTACAGTTGCTTCCTTTATTTACTAGTCATAGTAAACTGAGTTATATACACATCCTTTTGAAACCTGGTCCCTGTGCTCACGCCTTTATTATTCAGCTTTATTTTCTGAGTAGAATGTTTTACTGAGTGAGAAAGTAGCTTTAATTTAATGGAAGTTCAAAAGTAGGATTTATTGCAGATAGGGCTTTTATAATCAACATCCTAAACTTGTTTTTATATTTAAGTAAAAACAATTATAATATAAGTATTTATGTTACTGTAATATATTCAAACATTGAAATCCTCTCTTTGTTTAATTTGAAACAGATTTTGTAAATCATATTTAAGGGCACAATTTATTGAGCCCCGACTGTCCATGAACTTTTATCATAGATACTATTCACTTTCATAAATTATCTTGATTTGTCTTTCCTGATCATTTATCTAAATGGGCGCTGTAGTTTTTAATGTCATAATAAACAATAAATATGTTTTGCAGAATGAAGTCACAGAAAATCTATCTGAAGGAAGTAGGTTGTCAGGTCAGGCAACAGTCTTGCAGCACAGAGTAAGAACAAGTCTGTGGGTGTATATACTTAGATTCCATTTGCTCTGAAAAACCTCAGAGTATATGTTTATTTTTGGTTGTAGATATACTGCAGCAACAGACAGGTGTGATGGTGCCATGGCTCCATAGCTCTAGGTCTTTGCTACTAAGCCTGAGGAGCATAGGACTTCCCTGGTGGAAGGAAAGAACTAAGGTCACCAAGTTGATATCTGACTTGCATGTGCTCATCACAAGCACAGAACACTACTCATAATAATTAACAAATGAATAACAGTAAAATAAATACTGTAGCAACTATTTGCAGTAGAAAACACATTTTACTTTATGAAAACATAGCATGATTAGAGATAATAATTTTTTAAATACATTTTTATTGAAAAATAAAATAATTCATATTACATCTCATTTTCTATCCCATCCCATGCATCCTCCCATTCCTCCCTCCCTCCCACTTTCACCCCAATGCCCCTTCCCTATGACTGTGACCGAGGGGGACCTTCTCCCCCTGAATATGGTGCTAAGAGTATCAAGTCTCTTCTTGGTAGTCTGCTTTCCTTCCTCTGAGTGCCATTGGGCCTCCCCAATAAAGGGACATGGCCAAATATGGGGCACCAGAGATCCTGTGAAAGTCAGTCCCCAGTCTCCACTTAACTGTGGAGAATGTTCTGTCCCTTGGCTAGATCTGGGTAGGGGTTTGATGATGACTGCACGTTTTGTCCTTGGTTGGTGCCTTTGATCAAGCCGAACCCCTGGGCTCAGATGCACCCATCATAATGTTCCTCTTGTAGGTTTCTAGGACCGTCTGGATCCACCTACTTCCCTATCACCTATATTTTTCTCACCTAGAGTCTCAATAGGATGTTCTCACCTCTATCCCACTTTTCTGGTAGGTACAGACTTTCATGGGACCTGTCCCTTGGGCTAGTGTCTGGATATAAGTGAGTATCTACCATTTGAGTCTCTCTGGTTCTGGGTTAGCTCACTCATTATGATCATTTCTAGCTCAATCCATTTGTCCACAAATTTTGAGAATTCCTTGTTTTTAATAGCTGAGTAGTATTCCATAGTGTAAATGTACCACAGTTTCTTTATCCATTCTTCTACTGAGGGACACTTAGGCTGTTTCCATGTTCTGGCGACAGAGATAATAATTTTAATTCCATGTGTTAAGCTGACACCAATGTGGCATGGCAGAGTTAGCTTCCTGGGAGTTGCAGTGAGTACAAGATCCTCGACTGTCACTCTTTGATAGCACAATGTGACCTTGATGAGTTTCCATCTTTGCACAGAGGCTAAGTTTATGGATGGGGGAAGACTTCCAGATGTGCTGAGCAACACTGTATGTAAGAGGACACAAAATACCAAATATCAACGAACCAGTGGGGAATATATTTAACCTAGAGACCACAAGATAATACAAAGATAATATTTTAGTAGTATTTGAAATAATTCACATTTATTGCATTTGCCTAATAACTACATAATTGTTTACTTCTATGAGTGCATTTTGATGAATCTTTCTATAAAGATGTCAGTCTGGCCAGATAACATGAACAGCATACTAGCCCAAGGGGCATGTCCCACGAAAGCCTTCACTTACCAGGAAACTGGGACAGAGGGGAAGGCATCCTATTGGGACTCTAAATGAGAGACGCATGGGAGAATAGCAAAATAAAAGGATACAGATGGTCCTAGAAATCTACAAGTAGAACAATGTGATAGGCAGATTTGGGCCCAGGGGTTCTGCTCAAACTAAGGCACCAGCCAAGGACAATACAGGAGGTAAACTTTAAACCCCTTCCCAGATCTAGCCAATGGTCAGAATATTCCCCATAGTTGAGTGGAGAGTGTGATACGACTTTCTCACGTACTCTGGTGCCTCACATTTGACCATGTCCCCTGGAGGGGGAGACCTGGTGGCACTCAGAGGAAGGACAGCAGGTTGCCAAGAAGAGACTTGATACCCTATGAGAATATATAGGGGGACGTAATCCCCCTCAGGAACAGTCATAGGGGAGGGGAATAATGGGAAAATGGGGGGGGGGATGGGAGGATACAAGGGATGGGATAAACATTGAGATGTAACAAGAATAAATTAATAAAAAAAATAAATTAACTAAAAAAATAGACGTGTCAAATCAAAAAAAAAAAAAATCATGAACCTAAAAAAAAAAAAAAAAATTTTTTTTCAAAATTCCTACTACAGGGGTGGCATGCAGACTAAAAATCTCTAATGCAAGTTCAATGTTCATGTATCCCTTTAAAAAATACTTTGTATCTAAAGTGTGTAACTGTTTTGCATCCCAATATATCATATTGATGGAACAAGATCTAGTTCTTACAGGAGCTTAATGAGTGTTTGTATTGTTCAGATGGGAAGAAATACTAAAAACTGTGGCCTAGGTGAATGTTTCAAGACAGGAAAAATATGAAATGTATGTTGTTCCTGGATTTACCATTGGTATCCTGTGTTTTTGTTTGTTTGTTTGTTGTTTGTTGTCGTTGTTTTTGCTATAAACAACAGCAGTTGGAACAACTGTAAAGTGTATCATAAGTTCACCAAAACACAAAGGTACATACCTAGTTCTACAAGGGATGCCCAGCACTGGTTTGAAATTGTGTTCATTTTCAGGGACAGTGTATATGGAACCTCAAACTCAGAATGAAACTTAACACCATAATAGTATCTCACCCACTGTCAACTGTAGAACAGTATCTCTTCTGTCAATCATATGCCTTTCATTATCACAAAATTATTTAAAATATGCTACCATCAAAAAAATTTCAGATGACAGTTTTGTGTGTGTGTGTGTGTGTGTGTGTGTGTGTGTGTGCATGTGTGTGAAATCTATTCACATAGCAAGCTCATAATATTAGATTTGCCAAACTCCTGCGTTTTTCAACAAGCTGTCTGAAATTCAAACACTTACTCTTGATGACTGTGTCTTAAATTCTTGATTGTGTCCTGTACTGGCTTCTTTTCCCACTGGTCATGACAGTTCCTTGATCGTTTGCAGCAACTTGTCCACTGCCAGAGCTGCAAATGTCTTGACTGAGTCCCAATAGGAGCAGTGCAACTACACACACCTTGGCCAGGGGTTGATAGATCCCACTAACTTGGTTGCAAACCGTGTGCTGAGACATCCCCAAAATTCCTCATATTTGAAAAGAATGCCATCATGGATCATGAAAAATACTGTGACAATATTTTGTCTTATTATGCTTTCATAGTAGATATGTTACGGCAAGGAGAAATTGGAAGATAATAAACCTGACTTCAGTTTCTTTTCTTTAAGTTTCCTTGATTGGAAGTGATATGGAGTATTTCAATGTCAATTATATCTAAAAGGAAGGGGAACAAATTGAGTCACTAGATTATCCACAAGAATAAAATTAAATGACAAAAGCACTCAGAATCTTAATAATGCCTTTCAATTACTAAATTGTTTGCTTTTTACCAACTAGCTTAAAAATATCCCTTCAAATATTTTACATGAAAATATAGTGAGATCTTTGTCAAGCACACTTTAAAGCAGAAACCCAGGGAAGTGCTTAATAATAAAATGGAAAACAAATACTTTACAAAGGAGGATTAAAATATTTTGCCATTCCTTGTAGAGTAATTCATTTAAGGCTTTAACTTTATGAGTAGCTTTTAGCCCCTTACGAACATATAGTTTACCAGTTTAGGTCATGTTCTGTCTTTTTTTTATTATGAGCATGTTTTATTTACAATAAGAAATTTTATCAATAACTAACACAGTGCACTCAGGATGCAAGTAGCTCTACTCAGATCACAGCCTGATGATGAAAGATCAACCCCTGAGAACAATGGCTGGTACATAATTTTCATTGTAAAGTTCACTATGATTTAAAATAAAACAGTATGCAACAAGGGATTAATATGCTACAAGCTCTAAAGATAATGGAGGCAACAAGAAACCAAAAGTGGGAGCCATAAACAAAGAAAGTCTAAGAGATGCTTCAAAGCCAAATGCTAAAAATAAAAGCCACAAATGAAAAGAGGTGTTTGTTTGTTATTGTTATTTTGTGGGTCTTTTTTTAATCACACTTATTCTCTAGCTCTTCAGCATGCTGATCTTCTTAAAATAGAATTATCAGAAAATATGTTTCATTTTAGATTACAATAGGTATGTGTTCACTGTCGATAATGAAAACATCTCTCTGTATTTCTACACTCACATGGTTCCACAAAAAAAGTCAAGGCTGCATTTTCATTTTGGAAAAAAAATGTCCCTTTGGCTTCCTTCATCTGATAGCTGCTTGGGATTAGCCATTGATTTGTCTGCTGTCAGTTCATGCCTGCATGCTCTGAATGAATGCAACCTACATACTCATTCGTCCGTCTTTGCCCAACAATGCCCTTTAAAAGGCCAAGAACACTGAAGTTGTTTAATAAAGCTTACTTAAATCGATTTTTATCTTTGCAGTTAGGAATGAAGGGACAGACACAATTTCTAGTGACTGCAGAGTACTCACACACTCCTGAAACAAAGATAGCAGCCCTGTCCCATATTTTTGTCCACAGTGGAAATTATTAACTTACTACAAGGTTTACTTCTCATGACTACAGAAATGAGTGGAATGTCTACCTCTATGTGAGGCACAGCTTTCACTGTCTTGTGTTTAGATAAGCTCTCTTCAAAAGCATGAAGATTTTTTTAGCACTTATGCATTGTGTGTGTGTGTGTGTGTGTGTGTGTGTGTGTGCGTGCACACGCGAGTGTCTGTGTGTCACGTATTTGCCATGGCATGAGTTTATAAGTCAGAGAACCACTTTTAGTATGAAGTTTTTCCTTCCACAAAATTGAGTCTAGGCACTAGAACTCTGGTCATCTGAATTGTTACTAAGTGCCTTTTTGCACTTTTCTCACTGGTCTCATATATTAATCTTTTTAAAATGCATTGCATTTGTTGTTGCAGACATCCAATAAAACCTGTTGCACCAGGAAGCTATGTCACCTTTGCCCTGTGGCTTGTGATATCTTTTCATTGGTCCTACATGTCACACTGTTAACGCATGGAGTTTCCATACCCCCAATTAAAAACTAGCTCTTGTGAGATTATTCAATTCTTCAACTGAGGGACATCTAGGTCGTTTCCAGATTCTGGCTATTATGATTAAGGCTGCTATGACCATAGTTGAGCAATTGTCCTTGTTTAGTGGTGGAGCATCTTTCAGGTATATTCCAAGGAATGGACTAGTTGGGCCTTGTGGTAGTCCTATTCCCAATTTTCTTAGAAAGTCCCCAATTGATTTCCAAAGTGTTTATACAAGTTTTCACTCCCACCAGCAATGAAAGAGTTCTGGTGTCACTCAGAAAAAGCAGAAGCAGGCTATATGGATGAGACCTGATAGGCTGTGATCATATGGTGGGGGAGGAGGTGCCCTTCTGCTACAGGCCTAGGCTAGGAGAATAGGGTGAAAGAGGGAGTGATGAGGTAATGGGAAGACACAAGTGAGGGGATAACAATCTGTATGTAATCTGAATAAATTATTTAAATATAAAAAGATTATTCTCAAAAGTGTCTACTTTAAAGTTGTCTGACAAGATGAAGGTTGAGATGTAGAAATTCACATCAATAATACAAACTTTGAGGAAAGCCTCCATTAATAGGATAGAGCAAAGAGTTCGACAAGACTCTAAGCTCTTAATACAAATCCATGAGGTCACTGTAGGGTGAGTGTATGTATTTATATGTATATGATTTCAAGGTTGATCCCTCTGCATTAAACAACCAGTAAGGACAGTCATCCCTGGCTGGGAGGGGCTAATTCTCCTACTTCTAGTAGTCAATGATCACTTGCAGTTGTTTGCCTAGGGTTGTGGATCCTGTTAAATATTCCCCTTTCCATGTTTACATGCCTATTGATATTATTATTGTTCTAGTATTGTTTATGTAGCCAATTCTAGAAGAGATTATTTCACAGCCAACTTCAGCATATTTAGATGGTTTCAGTATTTCTGGTCTTCTGGGATGTTCCCTGAGCCACATGCAGGAGTTACAGTTAGATGTATCTTCTGGGAGGCTGGGCTTTCCATGACCCATTGACTTTTGCATTTGTCCAGGTGTTTTCTTTGCTAATCTCCATTGCTGTATGCAGAAGCTTATTTGATGAAGGATGGTTGTTATAATTTTCTGTGGGAGGGATGTAAATAATACTTTCCATAAAAGAAATGAAAAAGGCTAAGAAATACCTCAAAAGTGGCAACATCCTTTGAAATCAGGGAAATGCAAATTAAAAGAACATTGAGATTGCATCTCCTACCAGATAGAATGCCTAAGATCCAAAATGAGAGCAAACGCTCATGAATTTGTGGAGAAAGAGGATCCCCATTACTTGTGGGAAGGCACATTGGTTTGGCCCTCAGGAAACCAGTATGGTAAATTCTAAAACAGTCTAAAAATAAAGCTACCAGATGGGCTAGCCATTGCACTTACAAGCATATGTCCAATGGACTAGATGTATTTCTTCAGAGATCCCTGCTCAGCAACATTCACACCTGGCCTGTTCCCAATAGCTAGGAAAAGGAAAGGAATATAAATCTGTTTCAATAGTTGAATGGATAATGAAAATATGGTACAAATATAGAGTGGAATCATATTCAGATGTAAAGAAAATGAAATTTGCTGGTAAAATTTGGATCTAGAAAGGACTACATTGAGTGAAGGAAACCAGACCCAGGGAGACAAACACCACATTTTCTTGTTCATCTTTGGTTCCTACTTCCAAATCCTCATATGTAATTTTACAACATGGAGGAGTAACTACAGAATCTAAGAAAGAATAAAGGGACCATAGTTCTGGAAGGAAACTAGCAGGATTCAGGTAGTATGAACTGGGAGTAACTGACAGGGAAAGAGTGAGAAAGGTCAATATAGACAGTGAATGAGGGACAAATAACACCAAGGTTGTTTGATAAGGCCTCAAGGAATTATACCATTTTATATTTACTTAAATTTGCTCTCCATCTCTCTGCCTCTCTGTCTCTGTCTTTCTCTGTCTGTCTGTCTCTGTCTGTCTGTCTCTGTCTCTCTCTGTCTCTGTCTCTATCTCTCTGTCTCTCTCTGTGTGCCTTTCTCTGTCTCTTCCTCTGTTTCTGTGTCTGTGTCTGTCTCTGTCTGTCTGTCTGTCTGTCTGTCTGTCTGTCTCTGTCTCTGTCTCTGTCTCTCTCTCTCTCTCTCTCTGTCTCTCTCTGTCTCTCTCTCTCTCTCTCTGTGTGTGTGTGTGTGTGTGTGTGTGTGTGTGTGTGTATAATTTGTGTGCTGGCAATGCTCCACTCTAGAACCATAGACTAACAAACACCAGTAGCAAACATAAGGAATCTTCTTACTTTGTCAGGGTGTCTAAGTGACTCCCAAAGCAATATAGATTTTTGATGTAGCATTTGGTTGCTTCTCAGATGTTGATGGTAGGCCCCTGTTGTTAAAGACATCACACACTTAGGACGCACAACCCTGATGACTCAAGCTTCACCTGATATGAAATCCTATATCTTGCAGTCTAATGTGCATAGTTCCAGGAAATACTATTCCAAATTCTAAGAGAGAGAAACAATTAAATAGTCCTACCTAGCAACAGTATCTATGAACCATGACAAGCTATACATAGAAGTTCAAGTACCCCTTATATGACCAGATGTCAGTGGCAACCAACAGCTGTCTAATTCGACTTAAGGTTTGCTCACTCAGCAAAAAGAAAACAGTGTCTGGTGATAGAAACATAGTGAGATTCCTGGTACTCATGAGATCATGGATCTTAGAAAAGGACCTATTACAGGAACCTTTGTATACCAGCTCAGTCTCTTACACCATTTTAATCTTATCCTTATACCCACAGGTTATTTTATTATATTACCCTTGTTAGCAAGTTCTTTCTAAAATGGAACTAAGAAACTCTTTCCTTTTTTTACCAAAGTGTTTGCCCCTATGCTATATAGAAAAATATATAATGCAGGTATGACTTTACTGTGATATTAATGAATGTTAATTTACAATTCTCATGTGAAGGACCCTGGCTTTCCTTTTACTTTTAAAATTAGAAAAACATAGTTTTTTTGGCCCAAATCTATTAGGACATATATATATTCCATTCTAACTACTCTTTCTAACTTATTTTTTATAGTTTCAGTTTATATGCAGCTCATTATAATTTTCACTTATTGTTATTATAACATTCTTTTTGTGGCCACAAAATGTGTGCTAGATATGAACACAGGTTAAGCTCTCTGACAGGAGAAGCCTATGGACTGTGGAATTTTTACCATATGGAGTTAGAATCCACTTCATTAAAACATGATAGATCAGATCATCAAATTAAGTGGTATCTTTTCAATCCAATATTACAATTGCTTGGAATGAGCCAAGCAGTGGATCAAATGCAAGTATGACCACACCAAGTAGTTGTTTTCATCCTCATTGGAATTGTGCAAACTACAATTCATAAATCTCTGCTTGTAAGTGTGTGATAATGTAATGATAACCCAAATACTGAGTGTGCCTGTGGTTGAAATAAAGAATGAAGGAAGAAAGAAACTAAATAGAGGTTTTCCTGGACTGTCAGCTTTGATCTTTTATGGAACTATTTTATTTGGGGTTCTCTAATGACTATACCTCCCTACCAACCCACCTACCCTCAATAGGAAAGAAAAGAGATTAATGGGGACAGGAATGTGGACATTGTTAGAGTCAGTTTTTGGGCAAATGTCACTCTTTGTTGTCAGGATTCCAGAAGACAAATTAAACAGAAAACCAGAAATTCAGCAAAAGTGACCTCACTAAAGTAGTTGGAACCTGAAGCAGAAGATTCAACCTCGACCTCAAAACATTCTCTGGAATATTTCTCTCTATGAATGTCTAGAAGTGGATAGATGAACAGCCACAGGATGTAAGGAGATGCAAAAGACAAGAAACAAAAAAGACGTGTCTCTGGTTTTCGGTATCTATATCTATATCTATATATACACATATGTGTGTGTATGTGTGTGTGTGTGTGTGTGTGTGTGTGTGTATGTGTGTGTGTGTGTGTAGGTATCCGCATCTATACTAAAATATTTGTCAGCTGTCAAAGACAATGCTCCCGCAAGAGGCGTTACTCTTCTAGAGGACAATCATGATCTATACTATCACAAGTCTTTTTCCCGTGGACTGCACACCCTCACACAATTCTGTTTCACATCCCAGATTTGGGATCAAAAGAAAAACTTGTTTACATCCACTACACTGGATATTCTAAGAGTCTTAGAATAGTAGATGGAATCCTCTATGAATAGAGAAAAAACTTTTATTCTGTTAATAAAACACCAATTTCAATTGTACAAAAAACTAATTTTTTTTTGCTTTTGTAATAAATATCACAAAATCATTGTCATAAAATGATTAAAAGAGAGCAACTCAAACTGATGGAAAAGTGAGTTATAAAGGCGTGCTGCAGAGTTAACCAAGACAGAATATTATGGAATTCCTTTTATCATTGTAGTATATGTAGTAGAAGTTAGTTTTTGGGAAATATGGGGTCTATTCTCTTCAGATTCACTTTCATGATTAATTCTTAGTAGTAACTTTGCATTACTTTTCAGGTATCTTCTTCTTTGTCAATTGTATCAATCTAGGCTCATGAAAAGCTTGATTACTGCAGCTTCTGTGTCCCAAATATCCAGCAATAGGATAAGGTCTTTTGTCTGCGCTGCCTTAAGTAAATCTTCTGGCTAGTAACAATGGTGACTTTCTTGCCTAAACCTCCCCAGGTAAATGGTACTGCTCTAACTGGAGTCTACTAGAGAAAAATGCAAATAGATCTGTATTTTTCATCCTACACAAAACTCACATAAAAACAGAAACACTAAATCTACTGGAAGAGAAACTAGGGAAGAGCTTTGAACTTTTTGGCACAGGAGACAACTTCCTGAACCAATAGCTCAGGCTATAAAATGAACAATTAATAGATAGGACCTCATGAGACTGAAGCACTTCTGTAAGACAAAAGCCACTGTCAATAAAACAAAATGACAGCCTGCAGACTGGGAAAAGATCTTCACCAAGTCTACATCAAACAGAGGCTAATTTTAAATATATATAAAGAACTAAAGAAACTAAACACCAACAAACCAAATGAACCAACTAAAAAAAGGAGAAACAGAGCTAAACAGAGAATTCTCAACCTAAGAGTATTGAATGGCTGAGAAGCACTTAAAGAAATGATCAATGTCTTAGTCATCAGGGAAATGCAAATCAAAACGACTCTGTGGTTCCATTTTACACCTATCAGAATGGCTAAGATAAAAAACTCAAGAGACAGTTCATGCTGGTGAGGATGTGGAGAAAGGGGAATACTTTTCAGGTAAAATCCTCAGGAATTTTCCAAAATGATTCTGCTTCTAAGATTCCCCATTAACCACTAGTTTCTGGTCCTCTTTCTTACTAATAAAAATTACTACTTGACAATGGTCTGCATGTACACAACACGCTCTGTTTACTCTTACCAAATCCCTTTATTAAAAATATTTTTCTCAGTAGAATGCCCTCCCCTCTCTCCCAGTCCTACTCAGATCTAGCCAAGGTTCAGAATATTCTCCACAGTTGAGTGGAGAGTGGGATATGACTTTCTCACGTACTCTGGTGCCTCACACTTGACCATGTCCCCTGGAGGGGGAGACCTGGTGGCACTCAGAGGAAGGACAGCAAGTAGCCAAGAAGAGACTTGATACCCTATGAGAATATACAGGGGGAGGGAATCCCCCTCAGGAACAGTCATAGGGGAGAGGAATAATGGAAAAATGGGGGGGGGGAGGAATGGGAGGATACAAGGGATGGGATAAACATTGAGATGTAACAAGAATAAATTAATAAAAAAAAAAGGAAAAAAATATTTTTCTCATCCCTGTCAACTCTCTTCATCCCTTCAAGTCCTTTTATCTTGTTGTTTTGATTGTGATCTGCTGGGTTTCACCAGATTTCTGTGCTGGAGCCTGGTGAACTCATAAGTGGCTACCTAACTGAAGACAATGACTCCCTGCCCCCACCATCCACTAATAGCTCATGGATCCCCAAGGAGTAATATGGACCAGTGAGCCCCTTGCCTTTCAGGACCATCATCCTTTTACATTGGCAAAGGCATCATCCCTTCGATGGACAGGGAATCATAAAGTTACATATTTTAGTGAAGTAGAGCATCAGAATTATATAGGTTAGTGTTTCAGTTTTTCACTTACTAATCTATTTGGCAATATACTTCACTTTCAGTTTAGGAGCCAATACCTTCACCTATCTAGATATGGATTATAACACTAGGCTTGAGCTTCAGTGATATAATAGGAAAAACTGCATTGGTTACCTTGCTTAATTCATGATGCATAGTACTCAATATTACAATGATCGTTAATATTTTTCTTCAATAGTTTTTAGAAAACAAATGCATACCTGGTTCTGTACTTTTAAAGAAAATTAGATAATGTTTGATTGCAGCTTCTGAAGCTTTGAGGTTTCTTGTATTTGTAAGTGATGAAAAGCATGGTTGTCCATTGTGGACTTATCAAACAGACTGAGCAAACTGAACCTGTAGTCACTGAAAGCAAGCCTGGCTATGCCTGAAGGTGTGAGAGGCAGTTACACAGAGCCCTGCATCAGCCCGGGATTCTGAAAGCTTATGGTAAAACTTTTGATGCTTCTCAGGACCTTCTGCATTAAATCCTGTGCAACGAAGCTAAGAACAGGAGATACTATGTAGAAACACTTATGTGTTTGAATGAATTGGCATGATGACGAACCATCAGTACCTTACTTCTGGCCAGATCCATTTTTAGTCATTTCATATTTAACATGTTGACAGAAGTGCATCAAGACAGAGGATTGGTAAAGGATAACAGGTATCTTGAGAAGGACTGATAGGTATGATCTTGAAATGGAGACATGAGGAAATCATGGTGCAAACTGGTACAATTATAGAGACAAAGGTAATATTAGATGATCTTCAAATGACGTGGAAAGTTCCCATAGTTTGAAGGTTTCATATTCAAATAATACCTAGGTTAGGATGGCTAAAATAGTGGAGTGATGTTAGGTTCAGATGCATATACATAAGTATATATGCACACGTATGTGTACATGCACACACACAGAGCAGGAGGACCAAAATGGAGGATACAAGAAAATGGACAGGAAGTAGTCATTAAGATATTCTATTAAAAAATACTGGTTTTGCTTATTTGAAATATATAAGATCATGGTCTCATGCAGCAGAAGTTTTAATCTGAGACTAAGGAAAATCTGATAATATTAAAATATCTAACTACAAAAAGGAAACCACCATATTCTGAGCCAGATGTATAGTCTGACAGAGCTAATTGGAGAGATGGTTATTTGTAACCTCTACTAGAAGAACATGGCTGAGTAGGGGAGGATGAAGAATGACAACAAACAAGCAACAACAGAACCAGCTTAGAGGAGTGAATGTGACTAGGCTGTTTTTTGAAGGATTTGCCAGGTTATGTGTAGTGGGTGATTTCTTTGTGATTTGTGTATATAGGTTTATGTAACGTATAGGAAAATATTCCTATACAAGTTGGGAAGTCTAGAAGGGATGACTTGTTCTCAAAAGAGTTTCACACCAAAATTCCATCTTGGGAATATTGATGGACTAGGGAGAGAATCAAAACCAGGAAGAACAGATTTGCCTTTTATATTTTCTCCTGGACATTCAAGTTTTGTGTTCCTACTCTCTATCATGATTGTTTTTTTTTTTATCTTGATCTGTTGTGCTTGGGTATACTTTATGAAAGCAATTTCTGTTAAAGCTGCTGAGTTTATGAAAAAGTTAATGTAGTTAAATGCCGATGCATGGTATTGTAAGAATTTACTGCTGTTATATTTATGGTTGTGAGCCTATGAGAGACGCATGGGAGAATAGCAAAATAAAAGGATACAGAGGGTCCTAGAAATCTACAAGTAGAACAATATGATAGGCAGATTTGGGTCCAGGGGTCCCGCTCAAACTAAGGCACCAGCCAAGGACAATACAGGAGGTAAACTTTAAACCCCTTCCCAGATCTAGCCAATGGTCAGAATATTCTCCACAGTTGAGTGGGGAGTGTGATATGACTTTCTCGCGTACTCTGGTGCCTCACATTTGACCATGTCCCCTGGAGGGGGAGACCTGGAGGCACTCATAGGAAGAACAGCAGGTTACCAAGAAGAGACTTGATACCCTATGAGCATATACAGGGGGAGGTAATCCCCCTCAGGAACAGTCATAGGGGAGGGGAATAATGGAAAAATGGGGGGGGGGAATGGGAGGATACAAGGGATGGGATAAACATTTAGATGTAACAAGAATAAATTAATAAAAAAAAAAAAGAAAAAAAAGAATATGTAAAATCCCTGTTTAAAAAAAAAAATAAAAAGAATTTACTGCTGTTAAAATTCATGTAACTTAAAAATCAGGTTTGCCCTTCCTCATTTTAGACTTACTTTCTATTTTTAAAAAGAAAATGCAAATTATTTTACAAAACAAAAGAAAGAAAAAGGAGCTTTTATTTTACCTCATTGTGAGACCCTAATTAAAATGTTCCATTCGAAGGATTTTTGTCAGCTCAAATTCTTGTTAAATAAATGCTATATTCTTTACTGGAGAATTTGGCTGCAGTATTCCTAGAGGGTATATTTGCAAAAGACCACTGAACTCACATATGTAGCTGCATATCTTAAAGATTGCTCCCAGAAAATTTTAATGCATGAAAACCCATTAGTCAACAAATTTCATACCTATCACTTTAGGAAAATGAAGTGCATTAACATTGGCATTGTCTTGGGGCTGGAGAGATGCCTCATTGGTAAAGAACACGGGCTGCTCTTCCGAAGGACCATGTGTAACTTGTAACTACAGTCCCAAGGGATCTGAAGCTCTCTTCAGACTGTAGGCACTGCATGTATGTGATGTTCAGCCTAGCAGAGAGGCAATATGCTCAAACACTTAAAATTAAGAATTAAAATCAGTAAAATAATAAGAACAAACAAATAGTCATTAATGTCATCTTGAAGCAAGAGCTTTCTCCTCTACAATTCCAAACTCATAAAACTCTGTCTTCACAGAGCCTCCCTATGCTTTCCTTGGAAACCAAGATGAATTGGAACAATTGCCATAAGACGAACTCAGAGTCTGTTTCATTTGAAAACACAATTAACTCATATCACCTTCAATGAGCTAGGGTAATCCTTCCATTTCTTTAACCATTTCAATGATCCTTTGATTCAGGACTGACTGGAAGGCAGTCATCATATTAAATTAAATAAATCATTATCTGAATCAAATTGGGTTTTATTACATTATTATGCCTTATGCAATATTGTAACCATAGTTGCATATAATTTTATTATCTTGTTTTATTTTCTTCTAGGATATTAAAATTATTATATATAAGTGAAGAATAGAATTTAATATTCCAATCAAAATATTAATAGATATAAGTAATTATTCTTTACTTATTTTTCAATAATTTACAAAAGAAGACATTATAAGCGTATCTGTGCACATGCCTCTTCATTGTTGGATGGAATGTTACGGGATATTTTACTAAACTTATCAGAAATATCACTCAACTATAGTTTAACCAAATAAAGCAAGCTTTCAAAATATGCAACAAATATAACTTTCCTAAGTGTGAGAAGATAGGGTTGGTTAATTTGTTAATTACATATTCTAGATGCACACATATACTGGTGGGCTTTTATAAAGTTTACATAGCATGAATCACATTATTGATTTATACCCCAAAGGGAAAATGACAGGATAGCTTCAGTTTATTTGTTATGTGCTAACACTGACCAAATGTATCAGTAAATTTGGGTGAACTCCTTAAGCAGATGTTTATCAGGCAGGTAGGTACGCTGCGGAAATTTGAGCCTCAAACTAGAGTGACTGTCATATAGCACTGCTCCAATAGATAAAGGAGGACTTTGGAAGTTATTTAGTTTATTCGATGCATGTAATTCATTATTGAAATAAGATCTGTTGATTAACAATTTCTATTAGCTTCTAAAACAATTTCATTGTGAGCAATACTTAGATATGTAGAAAACAAATTAGAAATCTAATGTAGTCTCAATTCTCATTCTTTAATTTTAATTTAATTGTATCTTTATCTCATTGGCCTTACTTCAGTGTCAGGAAGGGCCAAGTTTATTTCTACAATGGAGCCTTCTTAATTACTGCATTGTTCAGTGTTCTTCAGAGCAATAGAACTGAATATATATATATATATATATATATATATATGCATTAATCAATGTGACTTATTTGAGAATTTGCCCATGTTATAACATAGTCTAGGAAGCCTCACAATATGTTCTGCACAAGTACAATTCTCTCTACACATAAAGGTCCCAGAGAAATGGAGAGTAATGTCTGGTCTAAAAGTTAAGGCTCAAGAGCTAGTACCTGTAGTGGAAAATGGAGTAAGTTCTAGAGTTTGAAGAGAGATTCCAAGCCCTGAGATCAAGAAGTAAGACTGCATTGCCTTCCCTGAGCCATCTTGTTTTTCATAGGCTCTGAGATGGGATTCCTGCCTACACTGATGACTGTGAGTCTCCTTTACTTGATCTATGGATTCAATGCCATTATCTTTCCTAAATGTCCTCATGGTTACTCCTAAGGTCTGCATATCTCTTTGAGAACCAAACACACCATTCTCCAAGTACTGGCTCTTTAATATGTTTTATAGTAGCTGTGGCTGGATTGGGCTGTTTATTTTCTCCCTCCTTTGAATGTTTGTACGCCACATTTTACTACCATGAAAACTGTCCTCAAGAAGGGGCCATTCAGATCAGAACCAGTTCATGGCCTTTTTACTGAAGTGCATGCTCTCTTCAGTGACTTACTTCCACCTTACAAGGGTAATTTAAATAGGCTGTGTTATGGGGGAATCTCTTAAATATTCCTGGCAAACAGCCCAAAGAAGGCTTCCTAGACTGATGTGGGTGGTCTTACTAGGTAATCTTTGTTTCTTGGAGGGAAATCATTTGCCCAGATGAGAAAAGGTGATTAAAAAGTTATGTATGTATATTTATGAATTGAATTAAATACATTAGAATTTTGTTTTTGTTTTCTCTTTTCTTTCATTCTCTTTTTTGGCTAGAGTTGGTAATGTGATTTCTTGTGACTTGTTCAAAAATATTTTTATTGTAAGGATTCCCCTCATCCTGTATTGACTGCTCTTGTCTTCCCTAAGAAGCCTCCCTCCCCCAATTCTCCTGTCAGACGACTTGTACCCTGCTTGCTATTCTCCTTCAACTTCCTCCCACCTTCTGTGGCTACCCCTCTCTGCTTTCTTAAGAAGCCTCCCTTCTCCATTTTCCCTAAGAGATCATGCTAAAATTCTTTGAACTCTTTTAGACACCTCATTCTTCTTCTGTATGTCATCCTGCAAACTTCCTACATAATCCTGCTATCATTTGTTGTCTTTGAATATTGGTTTCATTTTCATCTGTCTTTAATGAGAATGGCACCTGTGGGAGAGCAGACTACATACTTATTCATATTTATCTGTGTATTTGCCACCTAAAATGGGAATGGAAGGGATAAATGGTCTAGAATTACCAAGATCTTGAGAGACTGGTTTGTCAGTTTCTGCTATCTTTCACAAGATTGCAAAGAAATTTCTGTGTGTCATCTGTAAAGCAGAGAAAACAATAGGACAAGACCATATATGGTGTGTGCAAATAATGAAACTTTATTAAATGCTAACAATCTTGATGTCACTATGTTTAGTACATAATAAGTTATAAATAAACATGACTGACTGAATAAATGACGCAGTAGAGCACTGGTGTAAGAAAAACTGAGGTTTGGATATCACATTCACCTTGAGAAATTCTTTAACATTTTGAATCTCAGTTTCTTGGTGCATAAAACAATGTGTATTTGTAGAGCACTTTATTAAGAAAAATTCTATGTATAAAACTCTCAAACAACTACTTTTTAAATGTAAACACACCAAAAAGAAATATAACTGCTTAAAGTAGTCATAAAATGAGATGTTTAAGAATTACTTTTGTAGAAAACAATCCTGTTGGCCTGGGCAAAAGTCACAGGTTATAGCTCTTTTTCTGAGAATATAAGTGTTCAAAGACCATTGTTAGGATCACCTGTGTGTACCTACTTTTAGGATAATAGCCCTATTCATTAAAACACTTTACAAATGACACACATGATATAAATCAATTTTAACTTAAATTAAACAATTAATGAAAGCATATTTATTATAGATGGCTGACTGAAAAAGAATTATTCATGGCATGTCCATAAACTAAATTTATTTGCCCTCTTTTTTACCCTTTAGCCTCCATGCATTCCGTCTTTCTGGTTGAGAATTGTGGCAGATGTTGAGGTTTTCTTCCTTGTCCAGGAGAGAGGGGTATTCTATTTTCTTAAGATATAATTTCACTTTAGTTATTCACTTGTGGTGATGAACTAAATTTCTCCCACTGAAATTCATTGCCCCCAAAGTGTTTCTGTCTCACCATTCTGATGATCAGAGTCCCAACATGAGCCCCACGGTGTTGCGGTACCTATGCCAGCAGCATTGTGGTCTTTCCAAATGTCTGAAGAGGACCTCGCTCTTGAATATTTTAGCTCATCGTGACTTTTCACCTTGGTAGGCCTGTCCTATTTTACTCAAAATGCCAATGGATCAAGTGTTTCTCTATACCGTTATAATTTCTCTGTCTACTCCTCACTGACTCCTAGGGAAGTAGTCCATCAGATTAGCACACTAGTATCTTGCAAGATATCCTCCCTATGTACAGACATCTGCTTAGTGTCCTTAGTTGGATCAGCAAACTAAATTCCCTTTTAATATAACAGAATATTCTGAACAACTTTGGGTCATCATACTTTCTACTCTGTATGGCTTAACTTTAAGATTTTACATGCTGTGATTTCTCTATACGTAAAACTGTGTCAGAGGCCAGACAAGACTGTATACTTTTTCCTTCCATTCTTTGCAAATGAATTTTACATTCAGTGCTTTCTATATGTTCCCACTGATGACAATTTTCCCTAATTTCTGTCTGCTAGTCAATTTCTTCAAAAAATTCTCCCTAGCCTTAGTTAAAATTGGCCAAGGCAAGGCAGGGTTAGGGTCTGAAATAACATATTAGGTCCTCATGCACTTTTCTTGGGAATTTAATGTTGCATCATCAAAAATCTCTCCATTAAATATGCAAATTTCTACGTATCCTTACATATTATGAACAAAGTTTCTTTTCATTTCTTTTTTCATTTTCTGTAACAAATTTTCACATAGCCTAGTTTGGCTTTGATATCACTGTTCAGCTGAGGCAGGTACAAACTCATTATTTGTCCTGTCTTCATTTTGCAAGTAAGACTTCTACCTCCAAGCCAAGATCTCTCTTCATTTCTTACATCTATCTTGTATCTATATATTTTTCAAATAAAATAGGTAAATTACATCAGAATAACTGCTCTCTAGTCTGTATTCTCAAATAAACATGGACATCTACTCAGTTCCCATGTTTATGTGTGACATTTGAGCTTCATTTTGCTTTCCTTTCTTAACCAAACCTACAGTTGTACGTATATGAATGCTATATATATAGACAAATATAGAGCACTGTGATGCAAAAAAAAAAAAAAAAAAAAAAAAAAACCACCTCAAAGCCTATATATCACCATATCTCCTAATTGCAATAGAAACAAATCAACAATCAACATGCTCCGTATCTCCCCGAATGTCTGCCTTATTCTGATCCTGTACTGTCATGCTAAAGAATCACTTAACCCGCACAGAAAATCAAGGCACACAAAGTGAGCTAACTCGCTGAAGGGTAGACACACTGTGCAGAGTAATAGGGAGAACTTGAATCCACATCTGATAGTGCTGATGCATGTTTAAAAACAAAAGTATCATGACGATAAAAGTAAATAATGTTTAAGGAAAAAGCAACGTTCAGACCGAATGCTGTTTCTGTGACTTCCATACCCTTCACTTACATTCCCCACAGTCTTGTATTGGAAAGTCCATCCCTGGTATCACTGAGATTTGGGCTGTTTGTTGTGTGAAATCTACTTTTCCTTGTCTATATTTTTAAGTTGTGTTTCACAGGAAGATGTATTTGTTTACTTTACGAACAGTGAGAAATGTCAAGTTTGTTTTCTTGTCCAGCCAGGTCTCTATGAGAAGCAGTTTTTCCTCAGGTGGCTCCCTGTGTGCTTTCCTCCACAGCTGAAGCGCAGATGTCATACCATTCCAATTTTTTAAACCCAAATCTGCAAAATCAACATGGTGGCAAAGAGCAGATCTATTGTTCTTTGCAAAAATGCAGGTTTATAAAAATTTGCTATGGAGTATCTGCTAAATAATATTTTTTCTTCTGTCCCACAATAGAACATAAAAGTCTAAGGATATTTTAACTATAGTACAGTTTTTCATGCATCTCCCTTTTATTCAATTCTTTTTAAAATTTGCATAACTTGCTGTTCATATTGATTGAATTTATTACTTACACACATAAAAATTCTACTTTATTCTACTTTGTTTTTCAACATTAAAAACTTAAGAATTCTTTTAGAAAGACTGAAGTCATCAGTTATGAACACATCACATGAATATGTTTGATATTTGAAATGAACTTTTGAGGATCTAATGTTTAATTTTCCTACATAAATATAAAAATAATCAGGAATAATAAATAATACCTTAATTTCTGAAAGCTGAAAACAATAAATAAGATATATAATCTAAATTTTTATAATAATAGATAACTTTTATAATTAGCAAATATTAAGAAAGATACAAGGAAGAGATTAAGTAATTATCAACAACCTTAACATGAAGAGGTAGCAATAGCATGACTTTTAAATTAAAATTTTTGTTTTATAATTTAGTGTAAGAGTAGAATATTTACATAATTTCTGAACTCCCTTATCCCTTCTATACTTTCTTTTATTCTTCAACAACTTCATATCAAACCCATACCTTCTCCTTTTTAATTCTCAGTTATACACATGCACACACACACAAACACACACACACTCATCATCATCATTAGAATGTTTTAGCCTTTTTTCTAAGTCAACAAATTGTTCTGCACAAACAGGAGCTGATTATCTAATTTTGTAGTTGACAGTACTCCATCTAGGTGGCCCCTGGTGCCAGTACCCTTCATTTTATTGCACTTTGTTTTGTAGATCTTGCATTTCTTGCAAACCAAAGGCTTCTGTTAAGCTTGAGTCAATCAAGCCCATTGATGCTGTTTTCCCAACATCAAGTGTTTATTTCAGCACTCTCATATTTTGCTAATTATCAGAGTATTTTAGAGTATGAAATTATTATAGTGATCTATATTCAGTGATGTTTGCTGGTGTGATGGTCATTGACTTGGGACATCCTGTAATCACATCCCACAGTTTATTTAATCATTTAATCCTGTTAGAGGTCTAAAACCTTTCTGTTTTCTCTCTTTCTTCAGAGCCTTCTTTTCACAGGAGATGCAATAATACTAACATTAGCCTTATTCTGAATGGCTTGTACATGTTCCCCTCGCTGTACATAGTGCACATGTCTCATTTAAGGTTCCTTCTTCCTTCTCTCCTTTTTTGTCTTCCTTTTCTTTCATCCTTCCTTCCTCCCATCATCTATTCATTTAATTTCATTTTCATGATGTAGCCCAGGCTGGCCTTTATCTCCTATCCTTATCTCACTTTTAGCTTCCTAAATGATGACATTATAGGTGTGTGCTGCCGTGTCCAGTTTATAACTCTTATTTTAAACCAAAAACTAAACTTGACTCAGATTTGGGAAGAAGCCATATTGCAAATAAAGACAGAACACTTGAGCCCAATAGGTAATCAGTTTATGAATACAAACAAATATTCTTGATGAGAACTAAAAGTTTGATATTCCAGTGAATGCATACAAGGTAAGATGTAATACCTCTTTACTGATGATGTAAAGAAGATTTTGCATTCAGGATTCAAAAATAAAATCCAATGGTAGCCTTTTCTGTGAGGCTAATGTCTTAATTAGGAGCAAATTTCTAAGTCTCTGGAATTCTTGAACTACCTTTCGTTTGTTTGTTTGTTTGTTTGATTGCTTGATTGATTGTTTGTTTTCTGTGTAGGCTTGGCTGTCCTAGACTCATTTTATAGATCAAGATGGCCTTGAACTCACAGTGATCTGCTTGCCTCTGCCTCCTGAGACCTGGTATTTATTGCAGATAGGCACCACTGCTTTGGGCATCTCTTGAATTATCTTAAGGCTAAAAACGATGTGGCTGCAGGACGAAAAATGACACTAGATGTTTTCACTGACACCATGTTCAGAAAATAGATGTGAAAATGAAGAATGATTTCTTTTAGCATTAGAAGCAGGTCCTTGAACCTACCACCAGTTTCCGTTCAAGTTCTCTTTGGATTATTTAGATTTTCATTTCCACAATCATTTCAGTTTGAATTAAGCTTCCTCATGATGTATCGGCTGGATCTGCAAATTTTGGTTAGTTGGAGTAGCTTGATTGTCCCTGATATGTAGGGCTTTGTGGAGTGGAGAGAGAGACCAGGAGAAAAAGGCAGAGGGTCTTGGATGAGCCAGTGGGATGGAAGGATTTGGGTTCATAAGTGAAGGAGACTAAAGTTTGTAACATCATGACCTGGGTCTCAGGCGTTGTGGGACACCTTGGGGGAGCTTCACAAGAAGCAGCAGAGCTTTAGAGAGTTCCTGCCTGAGGATGCTGGACCAGTTCCCAATTTGTGAGATAGCTGCAAGCTTTACTTGTTGGCCAACAGTGCAGCTCTGGGCGTCCCAGAAGTTCAACAACAATACTGATAGTCTGTGAAGGTAGCTATACTAAGTGGCATGTTTTGAATGTAGACAAAATAGCCTTATTTTAAAAAAAAGTATGCTTTCCAGGGTTTCTATAGCTACAGAGGATAAGTCAGTTACTGCTTAAAATATCAAAGGCACCACTGGTGTTTTTATTAAGGGATGACAGTGTTAGTGATTTTGAGACCCATGCTTAACTATCATTGTGAAAAAATCATAGTGTCACTAAGGATTGCACTAAATCTGCTTTACTCTGCTTGACCAATGTAGCAGAAAATCTTTGCTGACAACATATCTGTTTTCAACAAAATTTCTATCTTCTCTTTAGAGTGTACTTGATGGAGACACTGTCACCTGAGAGTTCAGATTAGCAAGCAAATTAATACTATTCTCCCACCTGCTAGCATAATATCAATGCTGAAAGTTATGGGCCAAGAAACTGTATTTATATTCAAGTCTTATTATGAAATATATCTGGATGTTTGGGAGAGATGGCTCAGATAATTGAGGGCTTTCCTTTAAGCATAAATTTGATATACTTGAGCTTAGATACAGTGTTTAGGTAAAATCTAGGCATGGAGGCACATAACTATAACCGCAGGGCTATAGGAGTAGAACCAAGAAGATTTCTGGGCCTTGCTGATCACTATAGCTAAATACCTAAATAGCTTTTGGTTCAATGAGAAGTGTCTGTAGGAGACATCCAGTGTCAATCTCTGGTCTCTATATGTACTTGCACCCAAGTTCATCCTTCCATGTGTTGGCATATAAGGGACCTGCCTCTAGGTTGCTTAGCAACATCTAACATCATCTACTGCTTCAGCCAGGGGACCAGGATAAAAAGGACAAACCTGCAACCTTCTTTGTCTTTTTCACTCTTTCTAAAGGGCTCCCTTTCCTTTTTTCTATTTCTCCCACTGTCTCTCTGTTTCTGTCTCTCTACCCTTTCAGATCACTTAGGACCTAATTCCTTTCTCCTTGTCTTCCCATGCTTCTAGAATAAATCCCTCCATATCAGATCTGTTGCATGTCACTTAATTTTATTATTTTTAAATCTTAACACCATGTAAATGAGCACATTCATACAAATGCACATGAAGACAATTAGACAAATAACACACACAGGCATGCATGCATGCACACATAAGCAATCATATACACACATGCACATGCATGCACACACATGGGTGCACAAACTCATACACATGCACATACACATGCACATAAACACACACACACACACACACACTAATATACCTAGTCAGGCATGATAATACACGCGTGTCAAAAATATCAGGATATAAGGGGTCAGGTGCAGCAATATTGCCAGTTTATTGTCCGCTTGGGGTTTTGAAGTCCAGTGTGAGGAGGAGAGAGAGAAGTGGGAAATATGTCCAAAAACCTCCCCCTCACCCCAATGCACCTCAAATAAACAAAAGCTGAAATAGGTAAGTTTCTGTTAAGGGATCACAATTCTAAATTCTGTTATGGACATTGATGATCGACCTGGAAATCACTGCCATTGTCATTCCTGGGACTTGAGGCTTCAGCGGTAATGGGAGAAGAAGCTGACAATGAGGCAGAAACAGCAATAGAGTCCCAGGCAGAAGTGAAACCTGAATACCTGAATACTACAGGGAAAAAGCTACAATACTATGACAAAAGGAATGAAGATTTACAATTGGTAAGTGAGCAAAAATGATGTTGTGAACACTGTGAACATGATAATATTATTTAGAACATTGCAAAACTCTTACTTCATATAGCAGTATCAGCATTAGAGAACTGACAGTGATGTTGTAAGAAGTCCTGCTGTGGGTAAATACTGTCAATGGTATAGAAAAGTTGTTAGTGAAAAAAACAATCAATGCACATACCACGGTGTATTGTTTATTCAAAGAAATTACTACAATTACTTATGCCTTCATGAGGTAACCGTGACCATTGGCACCAATCCCCATTGAAGCTGCACCCTCTGCTAGAAAAAGTAGTAACACAATCACTACAGACTCAAATGAAGCATTAGAATTTTTAACAATAAGGACTTTTTAAAACAAAATTTATTTAAATAATTTATTAAGATTACATCTCATAGCAGCCTTATTCATAATAGCCAGAACATGGAAACAGCCTAAGTTTCCCTCAGTAGAAGAATGGCTAAAGAAACTTTGGTACATATACACTATGGAATACTACTCAGCTATTATAAACAAGGAATTCCCAAAATTTGTGGACAAATGGATTGAGCTAGAAATGATCATAATGAGTGAGTTAATCCAGAAGCAGAAGGACTCAAACGGTATATACTCACTTATATCTGCATACTAGCCCAAGGGGCATGTCCCACGAAAGCCTTCACTTACCAGGAAACTGGGACAAAGGGAAGGACATCCTATTGGGACTCTAGATGAGAGAAGCATGGGAGAATAGCAAAGTAGAAGGATCCAGAGGGTCCTAGAAACCTACAAGTGGAACATTATGAAAGTCAGATTTGGGCCCAGGGGTCCCAATCAAACTAAGCCACCAGCCACGGACAATAAAGGCGGTAAAATTTAAACCCCTACCCAGATCTAGCCAATGGACAGAACATTCTTCACAGTTGAGTGGAGAGTGGGGTATGACTTTCACACAAACTCTGGTGCCTCATATTTGACCATGTCCCTTGGAGGGGGAGACCTGGTGGCACTCAGAGGAAGGATAGCAGGTTACCAAGAAGAGACTTGATACCCTATGAGCATATACAGGGGGAGGAAATCCCCCTCAGGAACAGTCAAAGGGGAGGGGAATAATGGGAAAATGGGAGGGAAGGAAAAATGGGAGGATACAAGGGATGGGATAATCATTGAGATGTAACAAGAATAAATTAATAAAAAAATTTTAAAAAAGATTACATCTCAGTTGTTATCCCCTCACTTGTATCTTCCCATTCCCCTCACCCTCCATCGTTCACCCTATTCCTCTCCACTAGGCCATGTGACAGGAAAGAAACTCCTCTCCCATAATGACCACAACCTATCTGGTCTCATCTGGACAGCCTGATTTCCCTTTCTCAGTGTCACTAGGCCTCCCCACCAAGGGGAAGTGGTCAAATAGGGGCTCCAGAGTTGATGTCATAGTCAGTCTCTACTCTTCACACAACTGTGGAGAATGTGCTGTCCATTGGCTATGTCTGAGTAGGGGGTCTAGGTTTACTGCATGCATTGTCCTTAGTTGGTACATTAATTTGATCAGATTCCCCTGGGTCCAGATCCACCTGCCTTGATGGTCTTCTTGTATGATTCCTGAACCTACTGTGTCTTTCTATCTCCCCGTTCTCCGATAGCTCTCTCACCTGGAGTCTCAATAGGAAGTCTCAGCATCTATCCCAATTCCCTGCTGAATGAAGACTCTTAGAGGACTTCTCTAGTGTCCAATGATAAGTATATACCATGTGTATCTTTCTGGGTCTGGGTTAACTGACCCAGTATGATCATTTCTAGTAGTATCAATTTACTTGCAAATTTCAAGAATTCTTTCTTTTTAATAGCTGATTAGTGTGCCATAGTGAAATGTACTAGTTTCTTTATCCATTCTTCAACTGAGGGACATCTAGGTTCTTTCCTGATTCTGGATATTACAAATAAGGCTGCTATGAACATGGTTGAGTATATGTCATTGTTGTGTGGTGGAGCATCTTCTGGGTACATTCCAAGGAATGGAATAGCTGGGTCTTGTGGAATCCCTATTCCCAATTTCCTGTTAAAGCACCAGGTAGATTTCCAAAGTGTTTGTGCAAGTTTGCATTCCCACCAGCAATAAAGGAGTGTTCCCCTTTCTCCACATCCTTGTCAGAAAGTGCTGTCACTTGAGTTTTTGATCTTAGCCATTCTAATAGGTGTAAGATAGAATCTCAGAGTTTTGATTTTCATTTCTCTGATGGCTAATGATGCTGAGATTTCATTAAGTGTTTTTCAGTCATTCGATATTCCTCTGTTGGGAATAACTCTGAATACCATTTCTTAATTGAATTATTTGGTTTGGTGGTCAATTTCTTGAGTGCTTTATATATTTTGGATATTAGCCCTTTGTCACATGTAGGGTTGGTGAAGATCTTTTCCCAGTCTGTTGGCTGTTGTTTTGTTCTGTTGACACTGTCTTCTGCCTTACAGAAGTTTCTTAGCCTCATGAGGTTCCATTTATTAATTTTTGACCTTAGAGCCTGAGCTGTTTGTGGTTTTTTTTGTTTTGTTTTGTTTTTGTTTTTTGTTTGTTTTTTGTTTTTCAGAAAGGTGTCTACTGTGCCCATTTTTTCTTCTAACCAATTTAGTGTCTCTGGTTTTATGTTAAGATCCTTAATCCACTTGGACTTGAGTTTTGTGCATGGTGTAAATATGGATCTACTTGCATTAATCTACATGTAGACATCCAGTTATACCAGCACCATTTGTTAAACATGCTATCCTTTTTCCATTGTATAGATTTGGCTTCTTAGTAAAAAATCAAATGTTCAAAGATGTGTGTATTTATTTCTTTGACTTCAATTTGATTCCATTGAACAACCAGCCTATTGCTGTGCCAGTACCATGCTGTTTTAATTTCTGTTGCTCTGTAGAACAGCTTGATATCAGGGACGGAGATTCTTCTGGAGGATCTTTTATTGTACAGGATTGTTTTAGCTATTATGGGGTTTTTGTTTTTCCATATGAAGTTGAGAATTGATATTTCAAGGTCTATAAAAATTTTGTAGGAATTTTGAGGGGGACTGCATTGAATCTGTAAATTGCTTTTGGTAAGATGGTCATTTTTAATATGTTACTTCTCTCAGTCCATGAGCAAGGGATTTTTCCATCTTCTGATGTCATCTTAAATTTCCTTCTTCAGAGACTTGAAGTGTTTTTCAGACAAGTTTTTAAGTTGCTTGATTAGAGTAACACCTAGATACTTTATATAACTCATGGCTATAGTGAAGGGTGTAGTTTCCCTAGTTTCTTTTTCAGCACAATTGTCATTTATATACAGGATTATTACTGAATTTTTAGTTAATTTTGTATCCAGCCACTTTGTTGAAAGTGTTTATCAGCTGTAGGAGTTCTCTGGAGGAATTTTTGGGGTTACTTATGTACACTATCATATCATCTGCGGACAGGGATAATTTGACTTCCACATTTCCCATGTGTACCCCCTTGATCCCCTTTTGATGTCATATGGCTCTAGCTAGAACTTCAAGAACTGTATTGAAGAGAGAGAGAGAGAGAGAGAGAGAGAGAGAGAGAGAGAGAGAGAGAGAGAGAGAGAGAGAGAGAGAGAGGGCAGCCTTGTCTCATTCCTGATTTTAGTGGAATTTCCTTGGGTTTCTCTCCATTTAATTTGATGTTGGCTATTGCCTTGCTGTATATTACCTTTATTATATTTAGTTATGTACTTTGTATCTCAGATCTCTCCAAAACTTTAAACATAAATGAGTGCTGGATTTTGGCTAATGCTTTTTCAGTATCTAAGGAGATGGGCATATGGTTTTTTCTTTCACTTTGTTTATATGGTGGAGAACACTGATGGATTTCCATGTATCGAACCATCCCTGCACATCTGGAATGAAGCCTACTTGGTCATGATGAATGATATCTTTGATGTATTCTTGCATTCCGTTTTCAATTTTATTGAGTATTTTTTAGTCAATATTCATAAAAGAAATTGGTCTGAAATTTTTTCTTTGTTGAGTTCTTGTGTGGTTTATGTATCAATGTAAGTGTGGCCTCATAGGATGAGTCTGATAATGTTCCATCCATTTCTATTTTGTGGAGTAGTTTGAAGAGTATCAGAACTAGCTCTTCTTTGAAGGTCTGGTAGAATTCTGACGGAAACCATCTGGCCACGGCTTTATTTTGCTTCAGAAGCTTTTGATAACTGCTTCTATTTCTATAGGGGAAATAGGAATATTTAATTTGTGTATCTGATCTTGATTCAAATTTGGAAAGTGAAATTAATAAAAAAAATTGTCCATTTCCTTTAGATTCTCAAATTTTGTGGAATATAAGGCTTTGAAGTAGGACTGAATGATTCTTTGTATTCCTTCAGTGGCTTTTATTATGTCTCTCTTTTCATTTCTGATTTTTATTGATTTGGATAGTATCTCTCCACCTTTTAGTTAGTTTCGCTAACAGTTTGTCTATCTTGTTGATTTTCTTAAAGAACCAGATCTTGGTTTTTTGATTCTTTTAATTGTTCTCTCTGTGTCTAATTTATTGATTTCAGCCTGAGTTTGATTATTTTCAGCCATCTGCTCATCTGGGTTGTTTCTGCTTCTTTTTTACTAGGGCTTCCTGATGTGTTGTTATGTTGCCTATATGAAATGTTTCCAATCTCTTAATGAAGGCACTCAGTGCTATGCATTTTCCTCTTAGCACTGCATTCAGTGTGTCCCATACATCCAGGTGTATTGTACCTTCATTTTCATTGAATTATAGGACATTCTTAATTTCTTTCCTTCTTTCTTCCCTATCCCAGTTGCCATTGAGTAGAGAATTGTTCAGTTTCCATGTATGTGTGTAGGCTTTTTATTATTATGTTATTGAAGTCCAACTTTAGTCCATTGTGATCTGATAGGATATGGAGTATTATTTGAAACTTCTTGTAACTGTTGAGGCTTTCTTTGTGACCTACTCCATGGTCAATTTTGGAGAAGGTTCCTTAAGGTGCTGAGATGAAAGTATTATCTTTTATGTTTGGGTGAAACATTCTGTAGATATCTGTTAGATCCATTTGATTCATGACATCGGTTAGGGTTATTATTTCTGAATTTAGTTTCTGTTTTATTGGCCTATCCATTGGTGAATGTGGGATGTTGAAGTCTCTCAATATTAATGTATAGGGATCGATATTTGGTTTGAGCTTGTTAATATTTCTTTTACAAATATGGTTGCCCTTTTATTGGGGGTGTAGGCATTCTGAATTGTGATATCATCTTGGTTGAATGTCATTTGAGGAGTATGAAGTATCCTTCCTCATCTCTTTTGATTGATTTTGATTGAAAGTCTATTTTATCAGACGTTAGATTGACAACACCAGGTTGCTTCTAGTGTCCATTTGCTTGGAATACATTTTGCTAGTGTTTTATCTTGAGATAACGTCTATCATTATGTCTGAGATGTTTCTTTTTTTTTTTTATGTTCGTAGCCACTTTATTTGGTTTTGTTTTGTTTTGTTTTTTACATTTTTTATTAATTTATTCATATTGCATCTCAATTGTTAGCCCTTCCCCTGTTTCCTCCCATTCTTCCCTCCCTCCCACTTACCCCCTTCTCCCCTCCCCTATGTCTGTGATTGAGGGAGACCTCCTCCCCCTATATATGCTCTTAGAATATTGAGTCTCTTCTTGGTAACTTGCTATCCTTCCTCTGAGTGCCGCCAGACCTCCCCATCCAGGGGACATGGTCAGAAAAGGGGCACCAGAGTTCGTGTGAGAGTCAGATCTCACTCTCCACTCAACGGTAGAGAATATCATGTTAATCGGCTAGGTCTTGGTAGGGGTTCGAAGCTTACTGCCTATATTCTCCTTGGCTGGTGCCTTAGTTTGAGGAGGACCCCAGGACCCAGATCTGCCTGTCATAAAGTTCTTCTTGTAGGTTTCCAGGACCCTGTGGTCCTACTATTTCCCTATTCTTCCATGCTACTCTCACCTAAAGTCTCAATAGGATGTCCTCTCCTCTGACCCACTTTCTTGGTAAGTATAATTTTTCATGGTACATATACCTTGAACTAGTGTTTTGATATAAGTGAGTATATACCATTTGTCTCTTTTTGCTTCTGGGTGAACTCACTCATTATGATAATTTCTAGATCAATCCATTTGTCCACAAATTTCGGGAATTTCTTGTTTTTAATAGCTGAGTAGTATTCCATAGTGTAAATGTACCACAGTTTCTTAGTCCAATCTTCTACTGAGGGACACTTAGGCTGTTTCCATGTTCTGGCTATTATGAATAAGGAAGCTATGAACATGGTTGAGCATATGTCCCTGTTGTGTGGTAGTGCATCTTCTGGGTATATTCCAAGGAGTGGGATAGCTGGGTCTTGAGGAAGCCCTATTCCCATTTTTCTGAGAAAGCACCAGATAGCTTTCCAAAGTGGTTGTACTAGTTTGTATTCCCACCAGCAATGAAGGAGTGTTCCTTTCTCTCCACATCCTCGCCAACATGTGGTGTCATTTGAGTTTTTGATCTTAGCCATTCTGATGGATGTAAGATGGAATCTCAGTGTCGTTTTGATTTGCATTTCTCTGATGACTAACGAGGATGAGCATTTCTTTAAGTGTTTCTCAGCCATTTGATATTCCTCTGTTGAGAATTCTCTGTTAAGTTCCAAGCCCCATTTCGCAATTGGGTTGTTTGGTTTTGTGATGTTTAATTTCTTGAGTTCTTTATATATTTTGGATATTAAACCTTTGTCAGATGAAGGATTGGTGAAGATCTTTTCCCATTCTGTAGGCTGTTGCTTTGTTCTCTTGACAGTGTCTTTTGCCTTACAGAAGCGTCTCAGTCTTATGAGGTTCCCTTTATTAATTGTTGACATTAAGGCCTGGGCTGTTGGTGTACTGTTCAGGAAGTTGTTTCCTGTGCCTATGTGTCCCACTTTTTCCTCTAACTGAATTAATGTCTCTGGTTTTAAGTTGAGGTCTTTAATCCACTTGGACTTGAGTTTTGTGTATGGTGACAAATAAGGGTCTAATTGAATTTTTCTACATGTAGACATCCAGTTAGACCAGCACTATTTGTTGAAGATGCTATCATTTTTCCATTGAATAGATTTGGCTTCTTTGTCAAAAATCAAGTGAGCAAATGTGTATGGATTCATCTCTGGGTCTTCAATTTGATTCCATTAATCCACCAGCCTATTGCTTTGCCAGTACCATGCTGTTTTAATTACTGTTGCTCTGTAGTACAGCTTGAGATCAGGTATGGAGATTCCTCCAGAGGATTTTTTATTGTATAGGATTGTTTTTGCTATTCTGGACTTTTTATTTCTCCATATGAATTTGAGAATTGAGCATTCAATATCTTCAAAATATTTTGTAGGTATTTTGATAGGGATTGCGTTGAATCTATAAATTACTTTTGGTAAGATGGCCATTTTTACTATGTTGATTCTCCCAATCCATGAACAAGGTAAATCCCTCCATCTTCTGATGTCATCTTCAATCTCTTTCTTCAGAGGTTTGAAGTTTTTTTGAATAAGTCCTTCACTTGCTTGGTTAGAGTTACTCCTAGATATTTTATATTGTTTGTGGCTATCGTGAAGGGAGTAGTTTTCCTAATTTCTTCCTCTGCCTGTTTGTCATTTGTATATAGGAAAGCTACTGACTTTTTTGAGATTATTTTGTATCCTGCCAATTTGCTGAAGGTGTTTATCAGCTGTAGAAGTTCTCTGGTGGAATTTTGGGAGTCACTTATATACACTATCATATCATCTGCAAATAGGGATAATTTGACTTCTTCCTTTCCCATTTGGACCCCTTGATCTCCTTTTGATGTCTTATTGCTCTGGCTAGAACTTCAAGAACTATATTGAAGAGATATGGGGAAATGGGCTGCCTTGTCTGGTCCCCGATTTTAGAGGAATTTCCTTGAGTATCTCTCCATTTAATTTAATGTTGGCTGTTGGTTTGCTGTATATAGCCTTTATTATGTTTAGATAAGTGCCTTGTATTCCCGATCTCTCCAGAACTTTAAACATAAGTGGGTGCTGGATTTTGTCAAATGCTTTTTCTGCATCTAAAGAGATGATCATGTGGTTTGTCTCTTTCAGTTTGTTTATATGATGGATTACATTGATGGATTTCCATATGTTAAACCATCCCTGCATGCCTGGAATGAAGCCTACCTGGTCATGGTGAATGATGTCTTTGATACGTTGTTGTTTTTGCTTTGCGAGTATTTTGTTGAGTATCGTTGCATCTATGTTCATAAGAGAAATTGGTCTGAAATTCTCTTTTTTTGTTGGGTCTTTGTGAGGTTTAGGTATCAAAGTGACTGTGGCCTCATAGAAGGAATTTGGTAATATTCCATCCATTTCTATCTTTCTGAATAGCTTGAATAGTATTGGTATTAGCTCCTCTTTGAAGGACTGGTAGAATTCTGTGCTGAAACCATCTGGCCCTGGGCTTTTTTTGGTTGGGAGACTATCAATGGTAGCTTCTATTTCTATAGGCAAAATAGGGCTATTTAATTTGTTTATCTGGTCTTGGTTCAATTTTGGCAAATGGAATAGGTCGAGAAATTTGTCCATTTCCCTTAAATTTTCTAATTTCGTGGCATAAATGCCTTTAAAGTAGCTTCTTACGATTCTTTGTATTTCTTCGGTGTCTGTTGTTATGTCTCCCTTTTCATTTCTGATTTTGTTAATTTGGATAGTGTTTCTCTGTCTTTTAGTTAGATTGGCTAACAGTTTGTCTATTTTGTTAATTTTCTCAAAAAACCAGCTCTTGGTTTTGTTGATTCTTTGGATTGTTCTCTTTGTTTCTAATTTATTGATTTCAGCCCTGAGTTTGATTATTTCTAGGCATCTACTCCTCTTGGGTGTTTCTGCTTCTTTTTTTTCTAGAGCTTCCAGATCTGTTGTTAAGTTGTTTATGTGGGATGATTTCTTTTTCTTTTTAAAGGCACTTAGTGCTATGAATTTTCCTCTTAGCACTGCTTTCAATGTGTCCCACAAATTTGGGTATGCTGTTCCATCATTTTCATTGAATTTCAGGACATCTTTTATTTCTTCACTTATTTCTTCCATGCCCCTTTGTGTCATTAAGTAGAAAGTTGCTTAGTTTCCATGTGTTAGTATGCTTTTTGTTATTTCTGTTGTTGTTGAAGCCCAGCCTTAGACCATGGTGATCTGATAGGATACAAGGTATTATTTCAATCTTCTTGTATCTATTGAGGTTTGCTTCATGACCAACTATCTCATCAATTTTAGAGAACATTCCATGGGGTGCTGAGAAAAAGGTATACTCCTTAGCGTTTGGGTGGAAAGTTCTGTAGATATCTGTTAGATCTATTTGATTCATGACATTGGTTAATGAGGTTATTTCCCAGCTTAGTTTTTGGATTAAAGACCTATCCTTGAGTGAAAGTGGGGTGTTGAAGTCTCCCACTATTAATGTATGGGTATCAATGAGTGGGGCAAGCTTTGTTAATTACTGTTTTACAAATGTGGGAGCCCTTGTATTTGGAGCATAGATGTTCAAAATCGTGGTGTCTTCTTGGTTGACTTTACCTTTGATGAATACGAAGTGTCCATCCTCATCTCTTTTGATTAATTTTGGTTGAAAGTCTATTTTATTAGATATTAGAATGGCTACCCCAACTTGTTTCTTGTGACCATTTGCTTGGAATACTTTTCCCCAACCTTTTACTCTGAGGCAATATCTGCCCTTGTATTTGAGGTCTGTTTCTTGAATGCAGAAGAATGTTGGGTCATGTTTATGCATCCACTCTGTTAGTCTGTGTCTTTTTATTGAAGAATTGAGACCATTGACGTTGAGAAATATTAATGACCAGTGATTGGTATGTCCCTCCAATTTTTTGTATTTGTAACAGTCGAGATTTTGTGAGGTTGTGATTTTGCAATGGTATAGTTACCTATTTCCTATGTAGTTTTGGTTGTAGTTTGACCCGTTGGGGTGGAGTTTCACTTCTAGTAACTTCTGTAAAGCCGGGTTTGTGGCTAGGTACTGTTTGAATTTGTTTTTGTCATGAAATATCTTGTCTTCTCCGTCAATGTTTATTGATAATTTTGCTGGATATAGTAGTCTTGCCTTGTATCTGTGTTCTCTTAGGGTTTGCAGTACTTCTGTCCAGGCCCTTCTGGCTTTCATGGTCTCTGCTGAGAAGTCAGGAGTAATTCTGATAGGTTTTCCTTCATATGTTACTCGGCCTTTTTCTCTTGCCGCTTTTAATATTTTTTCCTTGTTCTGTATATTTTGTGTTGTTATTATTATGTGGCGGGAAGATTTTCTTTTCAGGTCTATTTTATTTGGTGTTCTGTAGGCCTCTTGTATGCTCGTATGCATCTCCTTCTTCAAATTGGGAAAATTTTCTTCTATTAATCTATTAAAGGTATGTTCTGGTCTGTGGAGTCGGTTGCCTTCTTCAGTCCCTATTATTCTCAAGTTTTGTCTTTTCATGTTGTCTTTTATTTCTTGAATGCTCTGTGTCAAGAACTTTTCAGATTTAGCGTTTCTCTGGATGGTTGTTTCCAGTTCTGCAACTGTATCTTCAAGTCCCGAAATTCGTTCTTCCATTTCTTGCAATCTGTTAGATAAGGCCACCTCTGATATGCTCGCTTTCTTCTCTGATGCCTCTTGATCACGTTTTTCTTCTGTGTGTTCCTGTATCATAGCTTCCATTTTTATCTTCATGTCTTAGACTGTTTTAATGATTTCCTTCATCTGGTTATTTATATTTTTCTGAAATTCTTCAAATGCCTCTTTATATGACTCTTTTAACTCTTCAGCCCTCTTGTTTGCCTCCTCCTGCATTTGTTTACAGATTTTATTTGTTTCTTCCATTATCATCTTCTTTACTGAGGACTTGAGGTCATTTTCTTGACTATCCATTGCTGTTAGGTTCTCTAGGTTGTTTTCATTGGGAATGCTGGGATCCGGAGATGCCAAACTGTTTTGGTTTTTGTTAGTGTTCTTTCCCTGTCCTCTTGTCGTTTTGATGGCTCTGATGTTGGAAGGTATTTTGGAGTGGCCTTCGCTGTTTCAGAGTGGTTAATTGATGACTGATTATAGGTCAGGTGCTCTTGCCTGTGGGGAACAGGAAGTATTTCTGTGGAACAGGTAGGTCATCAGGTTTTACTCCTGGTAATTTTCTTCTGCACCATGGGCTCCAGGCTGTGTCAGCCAAAGTAAATATCTGTTTGGACTTTACTTCCGTAATTCAGATCAGCAGTTTTGGGACCTAGAATAAGGTCCACACACAAATGTTCTGGTTCTGTAGGTTGATCCCAGCTGCCTGTCCTTCCTGTGGCTTTGTAGTCAAGACCCCAGGTATATCAGATCTTCTGGTGATGTACCTGTCTTTTAGCTCTGTCTCTATACCCTGTAGCAGTTTCCAACCTCTCCCAGAACTATATGCCTGGAGGGACCAAGGTCGCTCTTGGTCAGCAAGTAGACACTGCAAGCAAGACCCATGTTTCGTCTCCCGATAATGTGAGAGTGCCTGCCTTGCTCGGGCCAGGATCCCCAGATGGGCTCTCTCGTTCGGGGAGTGCAAGGCCTTACGGATGGGCGGTTAGGAAGACTAGGGTTGCAGAGCTCTGGCGGTCGCCTGTGGAACCAGATCTTCCCGCCGACTATGATGCTCCACTAATGCTCTAGGTCAGCAATTAGACACTGCAAACACAACCCACCCACGTCTCATCTCCCAATATTGTGAGAGCACCTGCCTTGCTCGGGCCAAGAGTCCCAGCTAGGCTCTCTCGTTCGGGGAGTGCAGGGCCAGTGCCTTGTGGCTGGGTAGGAACAATAGGGTTGCAGAGCTCTGGTGGAAGCCCGTGGAACCAGGTCTTCCCGCAGGGCTATGATGTTCAGCTATCGCTCTGGCAAGACCCACGTCTCCCAATAGGTCTGTGGAAGCAGTCCAAGTTGATGTCTCACTGCCGCTGTTTGCAGGCTCAGTCTGCTGTGATCGGTGTTAGGTTGGGCCCCGGATGGCCAGTGAGCTGCAGTCCCACTTTAGCTGTCTCTGTTGGGTCCTGCCGCCTGTGTTTCTACTCAGCCTAGGCAGGTGACCTCCGCGGTTTGGAGTGGTGTGGAAGGAGGAATCCTAGGGCAGATTCACCCTCTTCACTGAGACTCCTCTGGCTCGGGACTCCGGAAAATCCCCTCCCCAAACAGCAAGTCTGTGCTTTATATACAGGCTACAGTTTGTATGTGGATTCCATTCCAGAGTTTGGGGAGTGCGTTTAGCACCTCTGGGATATTGCTTGTCCCAGGGGAGTAGGCCCCCTGTTTAGTCTGCAGCCTTTGGGGCCCCACTCACCTACAGTTCTCAAAGTCCAACAATCTGTTGCTCCACTTATGTCTCTGGTCTCCTCGGAGCAGATCAGATACATGGCTTATTGGTCGGTGCCATCTTGGAATCCCCCTGAGATATGTTTCTTGAATGCAGAGAATGTTGGGTCTTGGTTATACATCCATTCTCTTAATCATTGTTTTATATTTGAGAATTGAGACCAATTGATGTTGACAGATATTAATGACCAGTGAATATTAAGTCCCTTCATGTTCATGTTGGTTGTGGTAGAGTGTTCTGTGGTTATGTTTTGCTACAATGAAGATATTTATTTCCTCTCTTATCTTGGTTTTAGTTCTCCATTTTTGGTTGGAGTTTTCATTCTAGTAACTTCTATAGGGCCAGGTTTGTGGATAGGTCTTGTTTGAATTTTTTGGCCATGAAGTATCTTGTTTTTTCCATCAATGGTTATTGAAAGTTTTGCTGAGTGTAGTAGTCTGGACTGGCATCTAGGTCTCTTAGGGTTTGCAGGACATCTGCCTAGGCCCTTCTGGCTTTTATGGTCTCTGCTCAGAAGTTGGGTGTAATTCTGAGAAGTTTGCCATTGTATATTTCTTGCAATTTTTCCCTTGCCACCTTTAGCAATTTTTCTTTGTTTTATACCTTTTGTTTTTTGACTATTATTTGGAGGGAGCATTTTCTTTTCTGGTATATTCTATTTGCTGTTCTGTAGGCCTTTTATGTTTATATACATCTCTTTCTTTAATTTGGGAAAACTTTCTTCTATGATTTTGCTGAAGATATTTTCTGGCCCTTGTAGCCTGGTGTCTTCTTTTTCCTCAATTCCTATTATTATTACATTTCATCTTTTCATAGTGTCTTTGATTTCTTGTATATTTTGAATTGAAAATTTTTCAGACTTACCATTTCTTTGATGGTTGCATCAAATTCTTCTATTGTATCTTCTACACCTGAGAACTTTCCTCCTTCTCTTGAATTATGTTAGCAAAGCTTACCTCTGCATTTTCTGTTTTTTCTCTAAGTTCTCCCATCCCCATCTTTCTTTTGTCTGTGCTTTTATTCATTGTTTCTATTTCCATCTTCAGATCTTGAACCTTTTTATTGATTTCCTTCATCTTATTGCCTGCATTTTCCTGAATTTCTTCCAGTGATTTGTTCATTTCCACTCTATAGGCTTCTGTCATGGCCTCTCTAAGGTCCTCAATCTATTTGTCCACAGTTTCCTATAATTGTTTAAGGGTCTTATTTAATTCCTCCATCATCATCTTTGTTACTAAGGATTTGAGGTTATTTTCTTATAATGAGTTCTCAGGTTTGAATTATTTGGGATAACTTGGTTCTGGAGATGCTATATTGTTTTGGCTTTTGTTGTTTGTCTTTTTAAGCTGCCCTTTAGTCATCCTGCTGTTTCTTATACTTGGAGGTAGTTTCTGGTATCCTTCACTGGTCCTTGAGTGTAGTTCATTCGTCAGTGTCTATAGGTCAAGACCCCTCACCTGTGGGCATCAGGAAACTCTCCATGGTTCAGGCAGCTAACTTAGTTTCAGCGCCAGGGACCTTTGCTCCACACCCTGGATTCCCTATTGGGCCCGCAAGGCTGGTTTTAGTGCTCTGCAGCCCAAGTTTCAGTCTTTGGTAGTGAAAGTACTATATGTCTTTGGCAGATCTTTGGAGACTCTGCCCTTGGCCACTGGGGCCCTGGGACCTAAGTTTAGTCCCATAGCAAGTTGGGGAGCTTCCCTTTGGCTTTGGCTTATGCCTGCCTGTTCTTTCTCTGGCTATGAGACCAAGGTTCAATCCCTTAGAGGGTGTGGTATCTGACTGCTGGTTTAGCTTCAGTATGCCTGTTCTTGCTCTGGCCTGTGCCCTGGGGACCTAGGTTAAATCTGACAGTGAGAGCAGGAATGGAGGCTTAGCTGAGGAGAAGGATTCAGCAGCCTCTTGGGCCCCCCATGTGGGCCCTCGGTTCTTCTGTGGACTGCCAGGGTAATCTGATGTCAGATCTATCTTAGATTCACACTCTGGGCTCATGTCTGGGCCAGCAGACACTGAGTTTGGTAGTCTTTAATCAACAGTTCAGCCAGTGAGAATGTAGGTACTTCCCATAGGCAATTCTGGGCTTTGGAGACCCTGCCCACAGCCACAGGATCCTGTGGCTTTCTGTGAACTAGAGGTGGTGGTCTGGCTTCACTCCCAAATACAGAGTCCACGACGTAGAGTACAGTTGCAGCTAGCAATTGGGTATGCAGCCAGTTTCTGGGGACTTGACACTTTTCCTCTGTGGGCTAGTTGGATGGCTGGAGGACACACCCACCTGTGCTCTGTACCATGTGGACCCCTCTCACTTGGGGCTCTCCAGGGCTTGTGGTCTGCATTTCCCAGCCCTGTCTCTAGGATCTGTCCTGCTGCTCAGACATTGTGCATAGTCAGTACAGATCTCCACAATAAGATCTTTTAGATAAGGGTATATATACATTCTTTTCATGTGCTTTAATTGATTACATTAAAATATTAGCATATTGTTTTTTATTTGTTGGCAAACCAAGATTTTTCATTTGTTTTGTGATGGTTTCATTGTGTCTGAAACCATACTTGAAGCAACAATGAAATATGCCTGTATTGAACATTTAATTATTTCATTTATATTTTTAATTTGTCCCCTATGCTCTTTCTCTATGATTTGAGGTTGCAATCTTCTCTGTTTCTGAAGCTCATTTCTTCCGGTCATCCTGTCTCAGTTTATGATTGCACTTTGACAATGAATGTGGCCAACTTTAATTTTTGGATTTATTTTATTTTATGTGTGTTTTTCTTGGATGGATGTATGTACACCACGTGTGGGTGATGCCCACAGTGACAATAAGAGCATACTACATCCCCCAGAACTGGATTTTAGGTGGTTTTTTGGGTCACCATGCAGATGCTGGGAACCAAATCTAGATTTCTTGCAAGAGCAGTAAGTGCTCTTAATCACTGAGCCATCTCCTTAGGACCAATGCCCAGTTATTTTTATACTGCAATGTTGATAGGTGTTTTTACATAAATCATTTGATATGCTTTTTTACATTGTTTTTTTTACATTGTTTTAGAAAAACCTTCACGTGAATGTAGGAATGATTGGAACTTTTATTAAAGATTATAAAAATACGTTGCCATTCTCTCTAGAAGAATTGCACTGTGCTGCTCTGTCTGGAAAGACTAAATCCTGTCGGATTTGCTTCTGACACAATTACAGACAGAGGAATAAAAAGTACACAAAAGCTGCCTTCTGCATTGAGCAACAGGTAGTCAGTACTGTGATCTTTGACAAAGGAGAATCACATGAGATAAACTGTCAAATCCCCCTGCTTTTTCTATACAGAGGTAGTCTTCATAAGACAGTAAAGGGAAAGAGATCCAGTTACATCCCTGGTGAAGGCATAGAGAGCAGGCTTTCAGAGGGAACCACTGGGATCTAGAGAGATGATGCTGGAGATACCTGAAGTCACCACATGTCCATGGATTAACCTTGGATATTTACAATAGAAGACCAGTTATTTTCAGGAATAAAAGTAATAAATTGTGCAAAAAGGACCTGTTGAGAAAGGCAATATTACTAGACTGTGTTATAGTCAACAATTTTGGCAGTGTGCAAAGAACTGAGATTCATTTGTGTTCCTTCAAAGAGTAGAAAAACCGTTAACAGTCCAAGAAATTGAATAGCATTCTGCACATAACATATATTCAGTGTCATGGCTAAGCTATGCCTAGAACACAGATGACGCAACATTTGCCCAAGAGAACAATTCTCAAAATAATCAAATTTATTGACAAATAACCTGTATACCAACAAATTTGTCACTTAGCAATGTAGAAATACAGAATAGTAATATTCCATGTCAAATAAAAGTATATAGATAAGAATGCTTTTTTATATGCATAATCAGAAGAAAATTAGTACAAACAGATCCAAAAAAATGAACTTGCTTTTAACAATATGCTAGTTGGCTAGAGAGTCAAAGGAAGATATCAGAAGTTTATATTCTATGCTTATAGCACGTTGTACACCACTAAAAAATGCTAGTCTATGAAAAATAGCATGATATCTCTGGAAATTAAAACAGAGAAAAGACTAAAAATACATAAGTGTAGCTTTGACTTACTGCATACCCATATTTATATCTGTCTTCTTGAGTATACACTGTTAGAGACCAGTACAAGTAAAGAAAAATGAAGAAGTAGATATAAAAATAATGGCAAGTTTAAAAAGAATTTTGTGAACATTCTAATTTTATAACTTCAAGCAACTTAACACAATCTAACCATAATTCACACAAACAAAAGTATACTCAGACCACAATGATATTAATTAAAACAAGTGACACACAAAAATAAATAAAAACAGCAAAAGGCTTTTACTGAACTCCAGATAATTAAAGATGAGAAATGTCAAAGGTTATTAAAAAAGTGAGCCAGACAGTAAAGGGATAATATATAAAATGGAGGAAATTGGGGGCAAAGAGAAGGAAATAAGGAAGAAAAAAAGAAAGGGAAAAGAAAAAGAAACTGTTCTGTACAGGAAAAGTGTTTTCTAGAGCAAAAACTAAATCAACACTTTGGTAGACACAGAAGTGCTGGGAGAATTCTTTTTCTGCAAGCAGGACACAGAAGGAATACTCAAGGGCACTTTTGAAGCCATAGGAAACAAAACTTGCATCCACACAAAGGGAGAAACAGTAGAAAATAGTGAATGTTTCCTTAAATATAAAAAAATGTTTCTCTCCTTTTGAATGCACTTAAAATATAACTAACTACTTAAAGCAAGAATAATAGCAGCATATTGTTTGGCATTACAGCATATATTTCAGAAAATGTGTGCTATCGCTATCACGCAGGACAGAATCAGGGAAAGCAGTATAAGTTTCTAAATTAGTTGCATGTGAAATTATATATTATTTGAAGGTACTTCATAGTACTTTACAGCTAAATGGTTTAAGCAGGAAAAAAAGAAAGAAGGGGAGAAAGTGTAATTAAGTTATTGAGAAATGGAAGAAATGCTGGCTCTGAAGGAGAATGTGCAAATAAAATTGAATACCAAAATTAATTTTCAAAATGATCAATATAAAAAAAAATAAAAATATAACAACACACAGAAATTAAAGATTAATGTGGTATGATTAAATTCAACCACATTTATAATTACATTCATTAAGTCTAAGGATAAAGAGGTATTAAATACTTACAGAAAATGTTAAGAAATAAGAGATTCTATTCTGTAGCTTATTTAAAGAAAAGGAGTTTTAAATATAAAATTAAAAGTAAAGTAAATATCCAGAAACTAAATTTTAATATGATTGACCAAACTGACATTCAACAGGTGACCTAAAATAGCACATTAAGCTGTGTTTGACAGTGCACACCGAGAATCCCAGCCCTCCAATGGCTCTTCTGTCTTCATTGGCTTCCACTTCCCCTTTATTTAGACTCCTCCATAACCCCAGAGTCTCATTGTAATTATATATGCATATATGTAGCTTATTTCCCAATAATCCGTGTTCTTCCCGATCGTTGACTTTAAATCTGCCTATGAGAGAAACCATGGTATGTTCGTTGTCTCCTCAGTTATAGCACCTAGAATCACAGATGATGGTATACAGATCCACACAGTTTTTCTCATTTATGGCCAAACAAACATCATGTTTATTTCAATAGTCCACATTCTCATTTGACATTCACTTACCTATCTGGTTCTTTACCTTGGTAATTGTGAGTAGTGTTGCAACAAGAATAGATATGAAAGTGTGTCAGTGCTGAGCTGACTTTGATTCCTTGGGGAATATGCACGCTAAAGAGGAAATTTGAGTATATACCATTTGACTCTTTCTGCTTCTAGGTTAACTTATTCATTAAGATCATTTCTAGCTCAATCCATTTGTCCACAGATTTCTGGAATTCCTTGTTTTTAATAGCTGAGTAGTATTCCATAGTGTATATGTACCACAGTTTCTTTATCCATTCTTCTACTGAGGGACACTTAGGCTGTTTCCATGTTCTGGCTGTTATGAATAAGGCTGCTATGAACATGGTTAAGCATATGTCCCTCTTGTGTGCTGGAGCATCTTCTGGGTATATTCCAAGGAATGGAATAGCTGGGTCTTGAGGAAGCCCTATTCCCATTTTTCTGAGATAGCACCAGATAGATTTCCAAAGTGGTTGTACTAGTTTGCATCCCCATCAGCAATGAAGAAGTGTTCCTCTTTCTCCACATCCCCGCCAGCACGTAGTGTCACTTGAATTTTTGATCTTAGCCATTCTGATGGGTGTAAGATAGAATCTCAGAGTTGTTTTGATTTGCATTTCTCTGATGATTAAAGATGTTGAACATTTCTTTAAGTGTTTCTCAGCCATTCGATATTCCTCTGTTGGGAAGCCTATATCTGGACACTAGCCCAAGGGTCATTACCCATGAAAGTCTTCACGTACCAAGAAAGTGGGACAGAGGAGGAGGACATCCTATTGGGACTCTAGGTGAGAGAAGCATGGGAGAATGGGGAAATAGAAGGATCCAGAGGGTCCTAGAAACCTACAAGAAGAACATTATAACAGGTAGTTCTGGGCCCAGGGGTCCTGCTCAAACTATGGCACCAGCCAAGGACTATACATTCAGTAAACACTTAACCCTCACCCAGATCTAGCCAATGGACAGGACATACTCCACATTTGAGCAGAGGGTGGGGACTGACTTTCACATGAACTCTGGTGCCCCATATTTGACCATGTCCCCTGGATGAGGAGGCCTGGTGGCACTCAGAGGAAGGATAGCAGGCTACCAAGAGGAGACTTGATACCCTATGAGCATATAAAGGGGGAAGAGGTCCCCCTAAGTCACAGTCATAAGGGAGGGGATTGAGGGGAAAATGGGAGGGAGGGAGGAATGGGAGGATACAAGGTATGGGATAACAATTGAGGTATAATATGAATAAATTAATAAAATATATTTTAAAAAGAAATATCTCTCAACCTATTGAACATATTATTAGTGATGAACCCAATTATATATAACCATGCATTTCTTTTTATTTATGTGCTTAGGTAGATAAAAGCTGGTCATGGGAATTATATACTTGACATTAACCATGACTCATGATTTGGAAATATTCTTATTCAACTTATATTGTATTCTCCAACATTAACACAAATAAAAAATAATGTAAAAAAAAAGGACCTATTTTCAATGATTTTAATGGGGAAAAGGAATAGTAAGAATTAATTTAAATTTTGTTCTTTTATCTTTACATATATGTTTCTCTTTGTATCAGAAGATTTCTGAATTTAATTGTTGACATTTGCCACTCAGCAGGGCCATACTTAACCAAGATTTGAAACACAAACAGAACTCCTAATGTGCTTATTTAGTAGCAAACACTTGTTACCGTATTTTGTACATTTACCATGTGTCTAGTAAGAAAGCTCTAGGACTAGTTATTAAAAGTCCAGGCTAAGGATACGTTTCAGTGATCAGGGTGATAAGCACATGCAAAGCCTGGGTTTTATCTTCAGCACCATCTGAGTGTGTGTGTGTACACACATAAGCACTACCTAGTTAACTGTTATTAGTTAGGTAAAGGTCTCGAACTGTATAGAAGAATTATAACCCTTATTTGAAATGCTATGGTTATTATGCCTTGCCTCATCTCTTGGCTAGTGAGCTCACAACACAACTGGAGATGGGATGAAAGCCTGGCTTTTCTGGGCTCATTTTGTTTGTCTCCTTTAGGTGAGTCACTTGTTTGACTCTGCAAAGACATGTTAATCTATGGGATGGGCTAAAATACTTGATATCTGGCCCATTATCCTTAAATGCTGAGGACGTTAAGAACAGCAACACATCTTTCTATCAGCTTTTACAAAGTCCTCTTCCACACTTCAAAAAGGCACCCAAAAGTCTCAAATCACATCCTAAATCTGAAGTTACCTTGGATTCAAGAAATATCAGAGCCTCAACAGGCAAACCACCACATTCTGAGGTTACTTCCTAACAGGAGCATTTGTGGGAACCAAATTATCTATTCAAATGCTAACAACTTCTCCTGGCATACCTTGAAAACCCAGGATGATTAGCTCGACCACAACTTGAACAAGACTGGTTATTGATACTTACACTGCCCTAGTTCTTTCTCTGATTAAACTTAAACCTCATGCCTTCATCCCAAAGATAGTCTAAATAGTTTCTTTGCCATTGCTTGTGTTTCTGGCTCTGTGACTTGTGCCTGGACCTGCATTACTGAGATCCTAAATCTCACCAATGGCACAGGATTTCAGATACACAGTGACAACTGGAATGTGAAGAATTATTATAAAATATTTCAGATCTTATAATCAAAAATAACTTGCTATGAATCTGAATATATAAAAATCTTGTACAAGATTCCTGATCTCTTACAATTACCATTAGTGAGTAAGAACTTTTTAGAAATAACTTTAATAATTTAAATTTTTCCAAGTTCTCAATGCATCTTATACTTTCATCTTTGAAAAAAAATTGTTTTATTTCAGGGAAGATGAAGTAGTTGAATATCAGTGAATTTGCTTACACCATTATGAAATTTTAAATATATTAATTCAAAATTGATCACCAATGTTGAATAAAATTAGTTTCTGAGGCTTTTTTTGAAACTAAATATAATGAACGGTTCTCTCGAACTAGAGCACTGGTAATATAAGAAGGAAAAGGACACTGAAAAAGAGAGAAGCTGAAATTTAAAACATTTCCCAAATCATTATCTCCTATATATGTCTACATAACTTCATTATTATACTTTGATAAGAAGGAAGTGTGCACTAAATTTTCATTTTGCAACCACTAACATTTACAAAATAGTTACGAATCTGGACGATCTAAACTCAAGAAGTAAGAAAGGTTCTAATGGCCTGGCTTTTCTCAGAGTAAGGTTGGGCCTTTAAAATCCATGACTAATGTGTAAAATGGTATTTTAAGAGTTAGGATATAGAGAGGCTAAAGACTCTGGATGAGAAGTTACGGCTTCTTAAATCCAACACTGGAGTTTCTACCTTTATTCTTTACTTTCTTCATTCTTAGCATTGCTAAGATGTCTTTAGCAGTTCATTTCCCCAAAGTGATAAGTTGCTTTACTTTCAGCATCCTCTTAGGATTTTTTTCCCATAGCTTACCCCCTATCTATCGCCTCCTATCATCCTATGAATGCCGTCCAGAGATGTTCAGTGGATATTGCTCTGTTCATACCTTTCCTCATTTGATAAATCAGGTCTCTGTAGGAAAGACAGCAGCCATTTCACTTTAGAAGAAAGTCTATTTTAAGGATCAGCTGCTTGGGGGAAGTTGGGAGACTTTTAATCCTCCATTCTCTTTTCTTTAACAATGCTAGCTGGCATGCAGTCAGCAGGAAAGTAAAACTGAGCTTTCAGAGGAACATTCTCACTAGAAAGTAGTGGCCCATTATGACTGTGAACAGAACAAAGGCAGTTCTCCTGGAATCATTTTCTAGGAAATCGTGTTATGGCATTGTGGCTTTATTACAAAAGAAGGAAGAACAGAAGAAGAAAATTGAAGAGAAAGGAAAATAAGAAATATTAGAAACCCAATAAATTATAAACTATTTTTCTCTGATCATCATAATGTTGTTTTTGACGCCTTACTATTGATTGCATTTGGTGGGTTGACAACAACATTCAGTGTTTAGTTTAACCATTGTTATTACTGTGTTAACTTTGAATGTATACATGTATTTTAATATGTGAAGGGAAACAAATGCTTCTAACACATGAGAAACCTCTCATCTCACCTCAGTGTTATTTCCTTATTGAGTTAGCTACCAGTGGTATTTTAGAAAACTTTATTTCTTAACAGCTTTTAAATGGTGCTTTTGTTTAGTTAGTATTGTCTGAAATACCCTGTCATAGTTGGCAATCACAGCTAGATATCTTTTGGGGACTTTTTTGTTGTTATTGTTGTTTGTTTGTAGCTTTGGTTTTATATTTTTTAGAAGTTTCATAGAAATTTGTCTTCATGTTTTGGCATTCCTGTTGACCCTGCATGCTCATGTGCTTTCTTGTTGATTTTTGTATATCTTAAACTTCCAAATTAATAGCTTCATGATTCTAGTGTTGCACTGCTCTTGTATAATCCTTTCCTGTTGCACTTTGCTTAGCCTAGTTTTTAAAAAATACTTTGAGTTTGTTAAGTAACATAATGTACACTTATACGTGTGTGTGCATGTACTTTAAATTTGAATTGCCTTTCCTTTTAAACCATGATATAGACGTTTACACTACACTGTCTATCACATGGCAATGGAATGAGTGGGACGTGGGGCAAGGTGTGATTAAAATGCATTGTCTGTTCTACAGAGTAGTTTTAGATTGCTTGCACAAATTAGGATTTCCACTGTCATTATATTTACATTGATACTCCTGGGACAGTTATCAAGAGACTATAACTTTAAAACATTTTTAAGTATACATTTCATGAGATTTTCACATATATATTTATATATATAATTATTGTCTACTATGGTGAAACATTTAATGTTGTATAGTTCTTCCATTATGTGAATACAAAATGTGATTTTTAGAAGCATATCAGAATGTATTATAGCAGTTCTTCTGTGTGAATTCCAACTTGATAGTGTGTGTGTGTGTGTGTGTGTGTGTGTGTGTGTGTGTGTGTGTATACTTGCATGATGTAGATATCAGAAGAAAAGTTTTTGGGAATCAGTTCTCTACTTCTACCATGGGTTTTAGGTATCCAACTATGCAAATGATATCATCAGGACCAGTACGAATCGGAACCATCTTATTGGACCCTAACATAAAGATGTTATTATTACAAGTGCCTAACAAAAGTCCAACTTCAATGAAAAAAAAAACATGGTTTAGGAAACTAGATGATGAAATTACTGGCTTTAAATGGTGTTATGTCATCTTTATAAAGTAAATTTTATTGTATGTAATTCTTGATAATTGCATACATGTGAAAAATGAATTTTCACATAGTAGCTCCCAAGTACTTCCATCTTCCCCTACACTGATCACGGCTTATGTCATCCATCTCTTTCCCTTCAAATCCCTCTCTCATAGTCATATCTGATGTCTGCCACGAGCTGGTGTATTTTCTACCTGAGGTAAAACAAAACCCACAGCAAAACAGGAGAAAGAAGGAAGAGGAAAAGAGTCCTTTATTTTAAGTTCATCATCCATCATTCAGTATTTAGCAGAGTCACACATTATTTTCAACCTTCCTGCTAATTTCCTGATGCACATATTACTCTACATCAGGCATTACTAATGCCCTACCTCTCCTACAAAGCAGATTCTCATGCTGTTTATTCCCTTCATTTAGAAAACGGGTCCTCCAAAATTTACTTACATTTTTATTATACATCTCTAAGAGAAACAGACTAAGAACACTAAAAGGAAAATAAAAATAGACAAAAAAAATTTGCCCCTGAACTATGTAGTGTTGGAAATACCTCCCCAAAACTCAGGGGAAAAGTTAATGTCAAAACTGAAACAAAGCCATGTTTTGTGAAGCGGTTTAGTAACAGGACATTGGAAGGAAGCATGTGAGCTCATTTCATAGTAAAACAGGTCCTGCAAGACCAGGTAACTCAGGAAGCAGAGTGTAATTATTCACAGAAGAAAGCCGGTAGTGTCCTGTTACAATACTACTGTAGCAAGTCAGAAGGTCACAGGCTTGCAAGGCAGCTGACACAACCCGAAACTGCTTGGCCCCCTTTAAAAAGAAAGAATAAAATGGGAGACAATGAAGCTGGTCCACCTAACACGGCTTTGCAAGGTAAGTGCCAACAGCCTTTGAAACATTGTCAGTCAGAAACTTCAGTAGTGTTGCTACCTCTGTGAGTTGGTGAACTGTGTGCTTGTGTGCATGTTTCACCATTGTATTCTGAGGTATTTCTGAGGATGGGGTAGAGAGGTACGGATGTTAGCTTTGTGGAGGATGAATGTTTTCACTGTTATTCTCACTCCTTTAACAAACAGAGAATCACAGTATAATGGAAAATAGGTACAACATTGCTATCCCCACTGTGAAGCTACTGGGTTTCAGCGTGCTTTCAGGGACACTTTCCCCAGCACTGGCAGAACATTTATGTTTGCCTGTACATGTGGCTGTTTTGTTTGTAATCAGTATTTTCATCACCACCACCCAGGTTTACAGGTTAACTGTGCATGCAATCATTGTAATTTCAGTCTTTCAATGAAGAAAACAAGGTCTCTGAGGTCTAGCTTATCAGCTGTGGGAGTGGCTATTTTACATGTCTTACTTAACTGAATACCTTTGGCCTTTGAAGGATTGGCTCTGTTGACTTTGGCTAGACTAGGCAGCCATGGTTAATTTGTTGGAAAGAAATGCAAGGTGGATCACACCCACTCACCCATATTTTAAACTGAAGTTCTTTTCTCAGAAAATATATGCATAAAAATTTCTTCTAATATTTTTCTCAATGTTTCTATTATTCTACTCTGGAATATTATTTGCCAAAATGATAAAATAATGTTTTGGTCAGGATATAATTTTTAAAATATATTCAATAATTACTCTTTTGTTTAGGTGTATTCTTGTGAAGTTATAAAAAGGTTTGTCATCAAAAACTATAAGATATTAATATTTTTATTCAATAAAATATAGGTATATCTATGAAATATAATACAATTGTGAAAAACAACAGATCATTTAGACCTGCTTGATAATTAAAGTGAATTGTTCATTTTACAGAAAAATTACTGATTTATTTTTGGTTTTGGTTTCATTAATCTTCACTATACTTTCTTGAGAATAACTGAATCTTATTTTTTTTTAAATCTTTGTATCTTTTCTAAAATATCTTTTGAAATACTGGGTAAAATATTATTAGAAAATATACTTCATTATAATTAATAAAAAATCGTATTTGATAAATCCAATTGAAGAGAAAAATAAATAAAATTTAAAGGTCCATTTACTTCTTTAAAAAAGTATAATTTACAATGATTTTATGAGAATAATTTACTTGTATTTATTTGATTAACCAAGTGGTATTGTACATACAATACATAACGTGTGTGTGTGAGTGTGTCATACGCATCTCACACATAAATGTATGTGTCTGTGTGCATTTATGTAATAATATTCCTGGAGATGGAATTAGCTACAACTAGTAGTTTTCCTTGGAAACTCATGAGAGGCACCTGGATTGTACAAAAACTATATAAGTTTAGTCTGTGTAAAATCTATATGACTCCTGGCATCTGAGAGCCATGCTGACACAGTCCAACAGTTGAACCTCCTCCCACACCCACACCATCTCTCTATGTGGAAGATAGTGAATATGTTGAATCCCATACTTTGAATACTGGTGTTTGCTGTGGTTCTCTTTTTCTGGTACCTTCATTTGCATTTCTGGCAGAGTATGGTTTCCCACTCTCCTGTTCATTTACAGGTAACTAATATATCAACTTCAGAATTTCTAATCAGAGTACATCAGGAAAAGATGTACAGATTTGACCTAAAAGAAGGGATGTACTACATCAGCTTAATGCTGTGCCTCACTGTAGAGAATGGTGCTCTTAGCTCTGTAAGTCTACTGAAGCTGGAGAACCCTTGGACCCATTTAACAGGGGTCATTTTTTCCTTTAGGTGGGCTGCAGAGACTTTCAGATAACTCTTGTCCTGTCATCTTCTAATCTTATCTTAGTTGAAATGTATCCTCAGCAAATCTACAGAGATTTCAGACCTTTCATGGAGTATTGACATACTGTCATCTCAGTATGATTCACAGAAAAATAAAGAGACATGTTAAACTGTTTCTGAATTCACTTACTATATAAAGAATCAATTTAGTGATAATCTTCTGCTTTATTTATGTGCGTAAAGGTAAGATATTTTGATATGTTTACTTACTATCTAAAGAACCAATTATAACTTAAGAATTTTCATTTCCAGAACATCCTAGAATTGTTGCGTTGTCTATAGCCTACCTATTCCTACGTCTGAAACTGAGTTTCAAAATGATGCAAATAAATGGAATAAAGTATGTTCAAAGATTGATTTTACCTTTTACCTAACAATATTTATTTTAAAAATTGTGAGGTTGCTGGGGTAATGCTGTTCTGTATTCCTGGCCCTTGGGAGTTTGTGGTAGAAGATGTGCCAAGAGTTTAGAGCCAACCTTGACTATATAGTGAGTCCTAGGATAATCTAAGATATAGTGTGAAACCCTGTCTCAGAAGAAAAAAAGTAAAGACAAATAATAATAAAAAAATTAAAACTCTCAAGTCCCCTGGATGGAGAGGCCTTGCGGCACTCAGAGGAAGGATAACAGGCTACCAAGAAGAGACTTGGTACCCTATGAGCATATACAGGGGGAGTAGGTCCCCCTCAGTCACAGTCATAGGGGAGAGGAGTAAGTAGAAAATGGGAGGGAGGGAGGAATGGGAGGATACAAGGGATGGGATAACAATTGAGATGTAATATGAATAAATTAATAATATATATATAAATAATTATTGCTAACTTGTCTCAAAATGCACTTTTTCTATTTGAAATACTATGTTCAGATCTTGTTCTTCATATGTGGAACATATGGCTGGGTGACAAGTGGTTTGGCTTTGAGAACTTTTCAGTATTATTACATTGGCACTGGAATATGTGCCTTTGAGTCATGACTTTTCTAAAGACCTTTCTAGACTATTTGATATGGTAGGCCATCTCTAGGCAGGAATGGAGGGTATATGATCTAAATGTGAGTGTGTTGGTTGGAAAGATTTTGTGAATGGAGGCAGCCCCCGTTGGGAGTATTTATGTTATAAGCATTCTGCTATCTTAAGCAGCTGAATGCAGCTATAGGAAGGGTTGGTGTGAAGAGTTATACTCCATTACCTGTTGACCTTCTGCAATGTGAAGATGCAGCAGGAACTTCCCTGCCTGATGCCAACAATTGATCTTGGATGTCCTGTTTTTCAGAACTGTGATTAGTAAAGTTGTGTTGATGATAAACTTCCAGCACAGGCATTAGTCATAAACATATCTTATTCTCCGTTTTTGCTGCTGCTTATATGAAATATCATATATATGAAATAGCATATATACATATGTGTATGTTTATGTATACACAGGATTCAGATATGAATAATGTAGGTTAAGATAGAATGCAATCTATGAATAACACACACACATATATGTGTGTATATATACACATATACATAGATATACATAGATACACATACATACACACACACACATACACACACACACACACACACACACACACACTATGGTCCATCCAAGTACCTGTTTGTACATGTTCTTGTTACTGAAACACAGGCTCTATTGATCTTTCATATCTCAACAGCATGGGATGTTGAGCTCATGTAATTTAATTAATCCAATTCCATCTTCAGCTTAATATGAAGGACCTTCAATCAACTTTGCAAACATGAAAAACAATGTCTTTGAGTCTCCATGTTGATGTAACTAGACAGAGAACTCAAGATATAAAATTTATGATGGAAGTTCATAATATACTCAGGATTCCAATGTGAATTATGTAGGTTAAGACAGAATGCAAACCATGAATAACACACCTAAGTAATGGGTCAAAAGGAATAGGCGTGTGGTTTCCAAGCATTGCCCTTTGCTGGGGAAAGGAAGAACTACCTTCTTGTATGGTGTGTATAGTTTTATAGATCTGCCTGTTGGTCTGGAGCACACGTGGAAGGCCCTGAATCAGCTGGATCTCCTTTCTTGTCTGACTACCTAAATTACTCTGCAGTTTAGGATTACCCAGAAGCCACCACTGGTCATAAAAAGGCTTTTTTGACCTCTTTTCTTCCATGAATGACTTAAATCTTCTGCTTCTCCATGTATCATATTAGCAAGCATGAAAGGATCAGGTAAAACTGTGAAAAAGACAAAGAATGCGTGTTCAACCAATTTGTGTACCTGGCCTGATCAGTACTCCTTCAGAAATCAGTCTCTGTGAACTTTTCTCCTATCTTATTTCTCAGGCTTTATCCTTAGATGTTTCCAAAGCTTCTGGTCCACATGTAAAGAATATACATATTACTTCACCCAGGAGATTCCTGAGTAAACTATCTTCTTGAGTTTTGTGTTCTCACAAGGTGAAGGGCAGTGTACTTCAGCAGAGACTGTCCTCACTGCTCCCCCGAATACACTGTGCCTATCAGTTGCTTGCCTTGCAGTATGGTGGATGACGTTGGGCCCTGGGGATAACAGCTTTCCTTTCTGCCTTAGTTCCTCCTTGTTCCTTCATTCTAGAGAAGAATTATTTACAATCTACAAAAGACTCAGCAGGGAAAGAAAATAAACAAAACTTGATTCTAGGTACAGAAGAGTTGGCTGGGCCCAGTGGAAAGTTTGCCAAATCTAGACAGCCTTCACCTAGAAGAGTTCTCCAGCACACCAGAAGAGTGGCTGACACGGGCAAGGGAAAACTGCTAAGAAACATGCACACTGTCAGGTCAGAAGAGACCTTAGACAACATGGAGTCCAGCATATGTGTTTTGTGGGGTAGCTTACAGAACAATGAAATTAAGGGGGAAAAGGCCTTGTTTTCCCAGAAACATTTCTCAGAACGTCAATCTCCACTCTAACCATCCAGAGCAGGTAATTTCATGAAAGAATTTGGTGCATTATTTTCTAGAGACATTTACTTTCCAAAGCCATATCGAAAGCCAAACTTCAAGGTGTTCTCTATAGTGGCATATTATATTTTTGTGTTTATGACCAGGAGAACAATGTCTTGGGCTCAGTTAGGCTATGATGGGATATAGCCATCCAGTTTTCGTTTCTTTCTTGACTACATAGTAAGTACAGTCATGTTTAAGACATTTAGTTAGACTTTCTTTACTACACAAAGTCTTCTGAAAACCAGGGAAGTAGTTCTCATGGCAGGGATTAAGAGACAATGCTGTGTTTTCTTGGTTAGTAAAAGAAAAACAAAGACGTCTAGGAAGAAAGATAGGTGCCTGGGTGTCTGTGGCTGTGTGTTTCAGCCCGAGGGTAGCAGAACTGGAATCTCCAACCTGTTAAACTGGTTTCGTGTACATATTTACTGTCCCTGCTGGGAAAGTATCTGCATTCATCATTGTAAACCATGCCTGTGAGTGCTTAGAAATACTTCTAAAGCCATGAGAAAACTTGCCAATGTGTTACTGGTCCTTACTGGCTTGTAGAATTTTAACAACAGTTTAAATTCAGACAGATGCAAGGAAAGCTCCTTTACCCTGTCTTTGTTATGCTACAAAGGCTTCTGCTGCCTTCTAATGATAGATTAAGCAGAGAGATGACAGATTTGAACACTTGAAAAGCACAGCGACTTCGAAGTTGCAATATTATACTGACAAAACAGATGGTTTTGGAGTTTTGAAGTGTTCTTGGCTTCCTAGAAGTTCTCATAACCCCAGAACAGGAAAACAAAACAAAACAAAACAAAACAAAAACAAAAAAACAAAACTGTTTGGAGACAGTGAAGAAGCTCACAATGCCAAGCCAACCCAAGAACCAAAAACCCCACATGTATCTTAGTTCAGTAAGGCTGCCTCTAGGCATCAGCGCCTGGGAAAATGGCTCCAGGACTTTCTAGGGAACATCAGGGCAGGGAAATGAGATTAGGGACCACATTTGAAGTATAATACAAGAAATAATGAAATCGATGTAACTGCTCTGAGGAGCCATCTTCTGTCGATTCCTTTGTCTTTCTTAGAGGAAATAGATATGTACCTTATTTGAAATAGATTGACAAGCAGTATGTCCAAACTGAACTTGAGGTAAAATTGGTTAATACCCTGGTACTTACTTAAAATCTGGTGCTGAGGGAAAAAACATTTCTCAAATGCTTTAGGAAACACTATTCCTGCACTTTCAGCTTGTAGGAAAGATACAGTTTAGCTGTCTTTGAAATGATATTTTATGCCAATAAAAGTGATTTTAAAATATTTTGTTTCAATTAAAGACACAAAATCTCAAAGAAAAGGTGCTACAAATGTAAAGTATGCTGCAATCATTTAACCATTATTTTCAATAATGATGCAATTAAAATATTTTCATGTGTTTAAAAGCATTTCTCTGTCTTTGAGTCGGCTTTCCTTTCCTTTCAGGAGTGGAACAAAGGATGCAGTATTAATCTGATGATTATATGTGTATAAACACCATATAATTATTATATTCTGTTCTTGTCTCTGGGTTTTTGGAAAGAGTTTAAACATATTTAGATAATTGAATAGTACAGTGAGCCACGTTCATTTTTTATCACACTTAATTTTGGAAGGCTTAGAGCATTCTTGGCTTATTATTAAAAAGTATTACACCTGGTTTATAAGTGAAGGGAAAATGGGCAACTGACAAGTTTGCAAAGAAAATGTCATTAGGATGAAAACATAAAGGGTGTTGGGCTTCATTTAATCCCCTGAGCTTCTAATCTCTTTTCAGGAAAAGAATGTGTAAACACTTTTATTTGACATGGCTATTTGGTTGCCCTGTTGATAGATATGTTTAACTATCCCACAGTTAAATGCTTCAGAAGTTGCTTTTATAAATACTTCAGTAATTTATGTTGAAAAGCAGGCTATCCCTCCCCTCCAAACCTCTGGTCAGTGGAATACAGCTTCTATTACAACACTGTGCAAATTAATGCAATTTAAAGAACATGCATAAAATATTATCTGCTAAAAAATCCAAAAGAAAACCATAATCAACAGGGAGTTTAATGCATTAGGCATACAGATATGAATGTCCATATTTTAAATAGCACAGTCAGCTTTGCAGTATGACTTGGAATCTGAGAGATGATTAAGCTCGTGAGGTCTATCTGTGTGATTTCTTTGTTTTCTCAAAAAAATTTTTTTACCTGAAAATAAGCATGAGATACCGAGGAGTCTGAGGGACCTCTGTATTTTTTTTCTTGTTTATAGATCTTTAATGCAACCACAGATAAATCTCATCTTCCATTAAGCTCTAATAAATCTTGAAAACTCCTACCTCACCTCCACATATCTTGGTGACAGGACTCAACAATAGAGAAATGCATTTTGCAGTAGAGGTGAAACCTGCTTCCTCTTGTAATGATTCTCAGTATTTAAACCCACATACAGTTATCTAAGAAACTGTAGGTCAATATAATAATTGTATATTGGAAATACTGGATTTAACTGCCTCTATAATCTTAAAACTTGAATTAATGGCTAAAAAGAAAAAAAATTTACTGAAAGCTTCTGAGAAAGAAAACATAAAAAATACAAATGTGTGTTTGGTTCCCTCTTTTTCTCTCCTTGCAAGCAAAGATGAAATAAACAACACCAACTTCCTTTGTTATAGAATACAAGTAAGAAAACATATCTGTGGGCTGAATGGAGAACACTGGGGGCTACTTGTCTGATGGTAGACATCATTACAACATCATGAACTAAGTATCTATATGACACACATTCTAGAACATTCCAAACAACCACTGCATAGTTCAGAAGTTTCAGCTCAAGCTCCCAAACAACAAACATCAAATTGGTGCATATATGTATTGTGTTGAGATGCTATGAAATGAGCTAATTATCCCAGAAGTCCACAGAGCTCAGACATGGTGACAGGACATAGAATAGTGTCAATAAATGGCAGGAGATGGGCTTGTCTAAAAGAGAGGCATTCATTAGAAAACAGTGAGAATTAAAACGGTTACAGAATAACAGCAAAAGTACTACGTAATTCATATTAAAATATTGAACTAGATAGTTTTCTTTGAAGTTCTTAAATGTTCTTCACATATATTTATCCAAAAAAAAAGTACAGATAAGTTTCAAATATGTTGTGAATCTGAAAATAAGAAAGTTAAACAAGCAAAGGATAAAGGGCAAATATAGATTTTGATTTGGGGTGTAACTCAGTATCAAAAGCATACTACAGCTTGAGTGCTGTCTTTCTGCTGAAGTTTAAATAGGATTGTAAGTTCACTGAAGATGTGTTGGGAGGGAAGATAGAGAACAGCAGCAGAGAGTAGAGCAAGAACACTGGCCTGTGACCTTCAGATGTAGTAAGGTAATGCTGCAGCCTCAAAGTTCTTATGTTCCATATGGAAAAACAAAAAATTTTGAAAAAAGAACAAAATTTAATGGGAGAATAGTACTATTTTTACTCCCTGAGGATTACATTTTTAATTCTGTCCTGTTTTCTATTTAACTTATGTGGGCGTTTTTGAAAAAAAATCTATCTATTTATATTTATTATATTTACATATATACTATATATATCAGAAAACATAAAGTACTGTTCTTATATCTAAAATTTAGGAACTGATAAATTACATTGCTTCAAGTACTCTGTTGTAATTTAGTGACAATCTGTAGTAATACTGAAATGTAGGTCACAGAATATTTTATAAAAAATGTTTTTTATGAACTATGCATTGGCATAAGAGTATAATCTCATAAAAGTTGAAAGAACTAGTTTGTATGCCCCTTAGGCTAGAAATAAAATGTGCAAAGCTTATTTGAGTCTCACAGCTGTTTTAGCCTTCTTTCTTCTTCTAATAAGGTGACAAGCTAGGTGGTTGTGGGCTGCGATCAGTATGTACTGGCTGCTCCTTTAGAATCTTTTTCTTTTGCTTATAGCCATTCAGTTACAGGGCGCCCAAGCTAAGGAAGCCAAGCTCTGTCTCACTGTGTGAAACTATTTCTTTTATTGTTTCACGATGAGCATTCTGTTTTCATGTAAATTTGTTCATTGTATATTTTTCTACATTAAATTTTTATCCTGTAGTAAAAGAACATAACTGGGTGGCATGTCTGTTGTAGTACCTCTAATACTTAGTACCATATACAACACTGTGTTTTTAACAAGCAGACATCCAAGATAGTTAGAGAAACATAAATATAAAATTCATAATGTTAGTCCTATGAGTTACATTTATCCACACATGGAGATTAGTTGAGCATAAAGTAGCAGCACTTATCATGATCAATAAAAAAAGAGGTTTTAAGTAAAATGGCATTGAGAAATAAGCACTGCCCTAAAATTGAAACAACCTGTTTTAGAAGACTAGTACATGGCATCTTGTGTTTTTATTCTGGGGAATTTAACGTAGTTATTTGTAGTACAAGTTGGAGACTCTATTCCTGCCCATTCACTGTAGTTCTCCTCTGCAGTGGTTTTGGCTGAGTTACAGGATGAGGAGTCATTATAAGAGGGGAAAAAAAGATAAATGAATAAAACTGAGATAAGCATATGGCCCATAGGAAAACCGATAAGGAATCAAATGTTGGGCAGGGGAGGCTTTTCTGACAGTCTCAAATGTACAAACCGGTGGCTGAGTTGCTGGTGTTGCTGCTTCTTTATACGGATAACAAGAGATCTTCAAAGTTACAAGGTAGATTAGATTATTTGGAGGAGACAAATGTAATACCTTTTCCTCAGTTAACTGTGAGGCATCAAAACATTATTAAATTGCTTTCCTATGATCTATTGTACATGACATAGCTATGAAGAAAGTGGTTCTGACTTTCCACAAATCATTAGTTCCCTCATGTATGTGTTTATAGAATTATTTACTTGCTTACATTAAGTAATTATGATTTGTTTTATGTATGTTAACCACATAAGTTGATGAGAACAATTTGCATACTTATGCCATCCTTAACTGTAGTCCTCTGTCATCATAACAACCTTCACCATCATTGTTGTAGTTTTCAAATTTGTCTTCAGCATCTCATAGTTATGAAGATCTGAATCTTGTCATAATCATGAAATATGAATATATTTGAAAGAAAGATAAAGTCAGATAAGACTTGGCTTGTATTGAATACAGAAAGAAGAAAATACTTGAAACTCTAATTTTCTGATTTTGACAAGAAAGAATAACATTTTTTTACTGGTTTAGCAAATGGAAGATCAGAACTCAGTTTAGAAAAGAGAAGTCTAAGGGGACCACTTCAAGTAAGACTACTTAATTGATAAAGAATGTTCTCCTGAAATGCTAAGGTTTAAATTGTGAAAGGAGGTAAGATCTAAGGTAAATGCAAAGTGTTGGGCATTTTAAAATCTTATGTGGTAGATGGTACTGTTGACAGGAGTGACTTGATGTAGATGGGTATCAGGGAAAGAGAATGAGACAATTGTACATGTCCAATGTTTGAGCCAAAATGAAAGACGAGATGGGGTCAGAGGTAAGAGAAAAGATGCATCTCTTCATATCATAAGAACAGGGCAGCCTTTCACCTTTATTCTAACACCCTAACTTTGAAACTAGTGAGCTGGAACCCAAGCACTACGCAGATGGGAAGGATGCAGACAGTATGAAGTGGTGTCTCACAGAGAACAGACGAGTTGAGAAAACACATGGTGCAGAAGAAAGGCAGAGAGGATGGTTCCAGGTTCCAGGGAGGGATAGGAGACTCAGCCTAGAACACTTGTTGGTTCTAAAGAGACTAATCAACTGGAGAGCCTGCCTACAGATGGCAGTGGCAGTGACAGTAAGGATGTCCAAGATGGCTTGAATTTTACTTCCTAGATACTGCTTGTGCACTACAGATCCTTTAGTTTAACTGTATTCATTTTCTGAACTGAGGTATGGTCTGCAGGATCTTCTTTGAGGTATTTTAGAGTGAACTGAATGCCTTATTATTTTTAACTATTACCACCCACCTTCCATAAAACCTCCTGTGGTCATGAAGTCATGCTTAGTCACTGAACTTGGTGCGCAGGAATCAAGGACACTTAAGAACTTCCATGACTGCACATTCTCTGGCTTTTACCTCACCTCCGATATGCCCTTGTGCTAGTTTTTGTACACGACATTGTATTTACTGCAGAATCTCCTACAATGACAAGCAAAAAGTGGGGACAGTGCAGGAATCTCCCACTCTTCAGAGTTTGTAATTGACTATCTAGTTTTTTTTTCTTGGCATATTAAGGACAATGGATTGGTTTTCATTCCTTCTGCCTCTTTTATGCAAGTAATATATTCTTCATTTTTTTTTCTTAAACTGCCTATCTTCTTTCCTGTCCCCTTTTAAGATAAAGTTTTCCTTTCCTACACTGGCAAATTTTGTAGATTTTAAGAAAAAGAAAAGCAGAAATTAAATTACATTCTGTAATCTAAGCAATGAAAATATAATAAGAAATCAAAATTAAAGCATTAGTTAAGAATCACTAATGGAAAGACCTACAATTTAACCAAACTGTACTTTTTTGCTTCTTGATAGCCATGGTTTCTTGGTGTACTATTTTAAATTACTATGACATAAGGGAAAACACCACACTCGTGGAAAGTATTACAAATATTTAGCACTTGTCCACATGTAAAAATTAGCAACTACTAAGTCTTATTACTAGAAAAAATAACGTTTTGAATGTTTTATTTTATAGGTGATACATGTGCTTTTTACTTGATCCTCATAGCACCACTTCCATCCCTGTGTGTGGAGCTTTCTATTAGAACTCATCCTGCTTCTTTTTGTCCTATGTCTATTCGCCTCCGTATGATACTCCCATCATATATACAGTTCTGACAGTTTTATTGGAGGTGATACTGCCCTGCAGAAGTAGTCTGAAGTAAATGGGTTCTACTAAATCCAAGAATATTTTGACCATTAACCTTCACTTTGAATTTTAGGTGAGCCCACACGATTATTAAAGAGTACAGATTTATCTCTATAAGCTATACCTTAAAGAGGTTTTTAGACAATGAAAGCTTTGCTGATGTGAAGGATATTTCCTCTCTAGTGTTTTTAACCTAACAAATGACATGTAAAGGACATAAACTTCTTTATATTATTCATAAACAAAGTAAAAAATGTTCCACCACATAACATTGACTTAGTCAATAATTCTAGACTTCGCCTTAGGGTTTGAAGAGAAAATTATTCCTGTTACATATTTTAATTGTGCTATAAACTTTGGCAAATAGATATTGATCTTCAGCATCTGGTTTCAGAATGTGTTTTCGTTCTTGTTCTAGAGTGAGAGAGAAATTTTACATAGGTTGAAAATGAAGAATTCCAAAGAATTCAGAAATAGACTTGGCCCAGGAATTACTTGGTTGCTATATTTGAGAAACTGAAATGGGTGATTTCTTATAAATAATGATTGACTATTTTCCTGAAGATAACTAGACACACATTTGAGTTTAAAAAAAAAACTTGTTACCTTAACAGGCCTAGTACTACACACCTGTGATCACAGATCAGAAGCTGCCTGAGCTACACAGTGAGTTCAAGGCAGAAGCCTAGTGAGACTTTCTCTCAAAATGAAATATTCAGCAAGAGCTAATATTACTCCGTTGTACTTTGCTTGTGTAGCATGAAGAAAATCCTGGGTCCAATCATCAGTTCAATAAAGAAATAAAATATAACAAAAAGAAACATGCATCTTGTTTTAAATAAAATGTCCTCTAATGGTATTTTTTTATTATCTTTTACATTTCAATACAGAAATAAGAAGATAACATGCATTGTCTAGTCAGTATCTTATTCTGCTGAGCTTAAGCAGACGTTAACCTCCTCCGATAATGACTGCCACTAATAATGAGAATAAGCAGAGCTAGTTTTTGCTGACCTTTTATTAAGGATAGAGATCAATATAAACAATATATGGCCAGATTCACTAGTCACATCCACTGTGTGAAAGTGATCATTTATTTTACCTCTCACAGAAGGCTCGTCAGATAATATAGGAGCTATATGGCAGGGTCAGGCCTCAAACCCATGTCTGTTTCAAATATAATCATGTTCTTCAACATTAAGCGCAGGCTCCTTCAGTTGGCATTTGCAGGAAATTGGAAACTCAAGTTTAGGACATTTCACTGAAGTAGATTCACTTATAAATTTAATGACACCAAATGAATTTGCTTATTGGGTCAGTTAGTATTCTATCCCTTTGACAGAATACCGTTTATAATCACTACATACTGATTTATTTCAACTTGGAGGTGTGAAGGTCTCAGCTTGATTTTTTAGATCTGTGAGGAATAAGCTCATGCAGATGGGAAAGAGTGTGAGAATGAGTTGTTACTAGGTAACAGCCAAGAAATAAAGAGACAAGGAAGAGAACAGAGTGTTACCTTTTTTTTCTGGATGGGGGTTGAGAAAGAGTTTTCCTATGTAGCTGAGGATGATTTCTTTTTGCTTTCAGCCTGTGGGTGTTAGATTACAGGCATGCTCCATACTCAGTCTCCAGCTGTGTCTTAGTTTGGGTGCTGTCATTCAGCATTTGCTGGATTTTTCCAAACATCACAGATAGAGTCTACATAAAGGTATGTTTCAGGCAACTTTTACACATAACAACAGATAAGCAGAAATTTTATACTTAAATTTAATTTTTGTTTGAGTCTTCAACCTGTTAGCAAAGATTGTCTCTCAAACATAGTATAACTTCCTACCTTGAGTGCTCTGTGTGTGTGTGTGTGTGTGTGTGTGTGTGTGTGTGAGAGAGAGAGAGAGAGAGAGAGAGAGAGAGAGAGAGAGAGAGAGAGAGAGAGAGAGACAGACAGACAGACAGACAGACAGAGACATAGAGGAAAGAGACAGAGACAGAGAGAGACAGAGAGAGAGACAGAGAGAGAGACAGAGAGAGAGACAGAGAGGGCATGTGCATGTTTATAAAACAGTGGAACTTTGTCACCTTTGTGATTTGAACAGGAAATAGTCATCAGACTTTGGCATTATATAAAAATGTGTAATTTCAAAAGGAAGTAGGAGAGTCTACTTTACCTTGAGTGCTGATTCTTGGAATGTTGGTGAGCACTCTTTAAAATGTTCCATTTATTCAAAGCATCATACTTAGGGAGAGGAACATTTAAGGCGAGAAGGTGAAATTGGCTTCATCTTCTGATCAAATAAATGGTAACAGTGTTTTAAGGATATGACTCCACTTGCTCAAAGGTGCTCTGACATGACCAGAGAATCTGGAGAACTTTAAGTATCAAGTTGGCATGCATTCCCAGTTAACATTAGGCAGAGTGCTGAGTGCATCTCTGAGATGGCATAAATTGTGGTTCCAGTTCACTGGTTACGGTAGACTTGAAAGGCAAGCTACCTCTTAGACATGATAAATGTTTTCACATTATTTTCAGTCCGTCTTTGCACGTGCATACCCATGTCATGAAGGCTTTGTGCCCATTCAGCAGATTGAATAGGAGAACACTTCACAGCTGATAATCACATTTGCAAGACATCTTTTGTAGAGAGCACCAGGGTTTCATAACGATTTTGCTCCTATGTAAAAACTAAAAATCAATGCCTCTCTGTTCTTGTTTTCCATACTGATATGTAATGTACCCAGTTAAAATGCTTGCATAGTGGGCAAGAAGGCACATGGAGTTTCCTGGCTCTCCTGCCTGCCAAATTGATAAGTTCCAGTTAAGCATGGTCAAGATGACAAACACATACGATGCTATGCAGGCCTTTAAAGGGACTGGCATATCATGGCAAGAGTCAGCCTTACAAGATTGTATTGAGGTTCCAGGTGTGAGGGCAATCTATAAGTGTGTAAAAGCATCATTAAGGTGAACATTTAAAAAAAAAAAACCTTGACAGGTAGTGTTCATAAACCGAGGACTTTGCAACAAGGCTTTTTTGAAAACTACTTTAATATTTTACAAGTGTCCTATTTCTATCTGTAGAGGCAAGGAGCACCTGTCTTGGATGATGTGATCTTTTTTGACAATTGGACATCTTATTCAGCTGCCAAGAGGGCAGTAATGGCTGGTTCATTGAAATTCACAGCTGAGAAAAAAATCTAACCTCTTCCAACTCAATTAAAAAAAAAAAAAAAACACTTTTAGCATTTAGTGCCAACCTCCCTGCTGTAGAATGTCCAACCTAAAATGGAAGACAATAAACTGAATATACGTTCCAATGCATTGATCACAAATTTTCAGAATTATCAATTATCTAGATATAGGAACTCAATTATGGATGATAGATGTAATATTTGTTTACTGTATATGCATTCTAGTATTTGAATCGAAGTACAGAGAAATATAGGCTACCAGTAGACCTACCCAGAAAGAAGATTTCTACTTTCATGTACTTTGAATAAAAGGTATATTACATACAATTCATTACATTTTCAAAGTAATTTATAATCTCAGTATCATTAAGATAATTTCAATTTTCTCTATACTCAAAATTGTATAATTCACATGTCATCTTTGTATATTCTTGTTAATGCATCTTAGTATATTTCCTTTAGACTTGGGGATATTCTTTTCTATTAAAAATAACTGTCTTTCTATTTCTGATAAACTATCTATATTTCTCAGTACAAACCTTTTAATAAGAAAGCATTTTGAAGCTGGGCGTAGTGGCACACACTGTTAATTCCAGCACTCAGGAGGCAGAGGCAGGCAAATCACTGTGAGTTTAAGGCTAGCCTGATCTATGAAGTGAGTCCAGGACAGCCAAGGGTACACAGAGAAACCCTGTCTTGAAAAATACCAAAACCAAATAAATAAATAAGAAGGAAAGAAAAAAAAAAAGAAAAAGAAAAAGAAAACATCTTGAACATTTTTGATCAACATTTAAATACAATGTCAATCAAAGTAATAAATTTCTGGCTACTGGGGACTAAATTGTTCCTTCCTCATTTTTCGCTTACCTAGACCATTAATACTGAGAGTGAAAGAGCTATGTCTCTACCTAACATAGAGGTTAGTCCCTATGAAAAATGAAAATATTGAAATCTGGGACAATAGCTCAGTCAGACATAATAGCTCAGTCTGCCAAGTACTTGCCATGAAAGCATGAGTGCCTGAGTGGGCTTCCCAGATCTGTTTAAAAAACCTAAGTATGGTGGGGCGTGCTTGTAATCCAGGCTCGGGGGGGGGGGGGGACAGAATACCAAGAACCCCTGCAGCTTAGAGGCCAGTAAGTTTTGACTACACTGAAAGTTCTGGCCTATTGAGAGATTATGTCTCATTAAATAAAGTGGAGGGACCCTGAGGAATAACACTATAGACAAACCTCTGGCTTCAACATATAGAAACACACAGGTGCCCATGGACTCTGCTACACACATGAAAGTACATATGCACAAAGATACACACACATGCACACACACAATCACAGATAATACCAAGTTGCTTATATAAATAGATTGCAGAAATAATTAACTTAAGATTGAATATTAGAGAAACATTGGGTACCTTGAAGGAAATAAAGTACATATTGTGAGAATTGAATGAAAATATAATATTAAGTTTAGCATTACATTAGTAATACAAGCTAGTATTACTACATTACTATGTTAGTAATTACAAGCTAATACATAAGATTAGTTATACATAAAGTATAACACACTATTTTATATAATTTTTATAACAATATTAAATAATGCTTTTTTTCTTTTTATGAGTTAGTATAAGATTTCTTCTCTTATCCTATGGTTCCCTTAGAACAAATAAAATGAGACAGTAAGAACCATTGAATCTGAAGGTGTTAATTGGTTTTTCTGTCTCCTCTAATTTCCTGCATTTCCTTTATTTCTTGTCTAACTTCTCTATACTCACCCCCACTTCATTTGCTGTTCTATTATAGTGTTTTCCACAAAACTTTGTGTTAGTTGTTTTCCTTTTAAAGTAGCATAAGTTTTTTTTTTTTTTGGTTTTGGTTTTTCTTTTCTCTTTTTAAAAATTTTTATTAATTTATTCATATTACATCTCAATGGTTATCCCTTCCGTTGTGTCCTCCCATTCCTCCCTCCCTCCCATTTTCCCCTTATTCCCCTCCCTTATGACTGTTCCTGAGGGGGATTTCCTCTGCCTGTATATGCTCATAGGGTATCAAGTCTCTTCTTGGTAGCCTGCTATCCTTCCTCTGAGTGCTGCCAGTCCTCCCCCTCCAGGGGACATGGTCAAATATGAGGCACCAGAGTACGTGAGAAAGTCATATCCCACTCTCCACTCAACTTTGGAGAATGTCCTGTCCATTGGCATATACACATTGTAGTGTGAGTGTGTGTGTGTGTGTAGTTTTGTGTGTGTGTGTGTGTGTGTGTGTGTGTGTGTGTGTGTGTGTGTGTGTGATCTCACTTGTACTGTCTTTAAATACTGCCATTAGGTTTTTGGGTTTGGTGAGGTTTCAGTTTGTGTCTCCTGTGGGTGTCTCGCCATTCAATGGGACATACATGCACGAAATTACACAGCCTGGGAATCAATGCACTAGGTTCCCGTTACATTGCTATCCTCCCTTATATTGTGCTTCAATAGCAATCTTTTATGAGATGAGATGAGTGGAAGAGAAGATGTTTTGGACAGGACATTTCTTGAGGACTGCTTAATTAACTTGGGCTACTATATTACAACACCGTGACGGGTGATTCAAGCAATCGACAATTATTGTTCATAGCTCTGATGGGACAACATTAAGGCATTGTCCAGAGAAGGCAAGCATCAAGGCATTGGAAGCATCAGATCAGGGATAAAGTCTCAGTTTCTGTTTTGACAATGGCCACCTTGGTGGGTCCGTGCAACGGAGACTAATTTGTTTCCTACTTATTCTTTCTAGGAGGGTACTCATTCGCACCACCAGAGCTCCACCCTCCTTCATGTGCTTACCAAAACTAATTACCCCTCAAAGAATCCACCTCCAAAGCCACCACATTCACTCAACCATCGAACAATGATTCAGTCCAAAAAAAAAAAAAAAAAAAATTTGGTGCCTAATAAAATCATTTTTAGAAAATACAGAGTTTCTTAACTTTCAGCTTCATTCTCATAGATTTTGCATTTAGGAAGAGGACTCCTTCACTTTCTCTGCCAATTTATGCCTTCATATTCAGTACAATGCTTACCACACTTCTGATCTTGGTCAATATGTTCCTAAAGATTAAGTTGATTTATTATCTTTACTTGATATAATGTTTCTTAAACCATCCCATGGGATAATGCGATAGATGGATATTCCCTCCTCCTCTGTTCTCATCTCTGAGAGCATTATTTTGAGAGATCACTCCATGTCCCCCAAGCCTTAACAAGGAAAGCAAAATGTGAATACATTTAGTTTGGACTTCTATTATGCTTCATATCTTATTTTTTCTATTTATTTGACTATTATTTCTACTCACTTTAAGATAATTTTTTTGTTTCCATTAATGAGTCACAACTTTTAGCGGCTACACATGTCTCTAAGTGTTTAAACATATTTGATGCAGAAAAATAATGAGCCACTTAAGGAGCCTCCTATGAAGAACATATTAAAAACTACATCTGGAAGCTATAAGCTTGGATTTTAGCTAAGTATAAACTTTTGCATAATTTAAAGATGGCATAGTTTGTCCTCATTAAAAATGAGAAGTTTGTACTGAAAAGACAATTTTTTAAAAAACAAATATAGTATAGCATAATTAGAGTTAACAATCATTTGAACTAAGAGATTTCACATGTGTTTAGCTATAATCTTATTTTGAAACCAAGGCTCAAGTGTTAAATAATAGCTTTATCTGTAAGTGTATATAATGGCATGAATTAAAGAACTCAGAATGATATTCTTGTCCTATCAACGTTGGTTTAGTGTCTAATTTTGAAATGCCATTGCAATTAAGCAATAATATATAACAACCTAACAATATAAACTATAAAGTATTTCAAACAAAAACTGTGGTTATATAACTAATACCATAAAATTACCACATAGAAAATTACTGATGGCAAATGAAACTCAGATGAAAGGCTTGTGTTATTAATGCAATTTTCTTCATGCAACTCTTTTTTTTTTCTTTATTTACTAGGTCTCATAATCTAGATTTGGCAACCAATGTCCTTTGAAAATATTTTTGTCCTGTTTAGATAAAAGGTATTAAATTTTCCTGAGTTTGAACATGTTTCTGTGAAAAACCCACAAATATTGCAAAAACTTACATATTTGAGGTTTAGATATTATTATTCTTTTCTTAACAAATACTTTTTATTCTGTAGTTACTGTATTTCTCTTGTTAATGTGACTTTGAGGTTAAGTATAGTAAATCTACTTTATGAAAGAACACCCTGTTCTCAGATATGTTTAATTGCAAAGATAAGGAAACTCCATTTTGTTCCTTCTTAATCTTGTCAAAGGCAGACTCCCTAGCTAATCCCCATTTCCCATAGTTCCATGTAAGTTGCTCTCTAGTCTAAAAGTCAAAAGAACCAATTTCTTGTTTTCAATGACCTTGTCTTTTAACACAAATACACTTAAAGAGCTATTGGATATAACATATTTTTAAAAGTTAATATTGCTTGTTGAGCTATATGTTTCTATCATAATTTTGAAATATGAATTACTTTCTTATCCATATAATTCTCTAAATTTCATTGAATTCCGTTTTTAGAAGTCTTGCATCATACTTTATGAATAATTGCTTCAAAATTATAAAATTTACATTCACATTTTTCTGGGTGGTCCCTTACACTCAAAAAAACAGCATCTTATTTATCTTACTCCTCTCTGTAATAAAACTCTGTTAAATTACTGTCCTTATAAAAAAAAAAGAAAAGAAAAGAAAATTACTGTCCTTGTTCAGCTTCTTGTATTTCTTCCTAAGCCCACCCTCCTCAGCATCTGCTCTAGTTATTCACCATTATTGCTTTTATCAAGGGACAATCGTTCCCTTTATGTATTTTCATTGTTGTTAGAGTTTCAGTTGGGACACATGAGCAGCCTTTGATAGTGCTGACCAAACTTTTGTCTGTCATCCCTTGGATTAAGATTGGGAACTTTCTACTTTCACCTACGTTTTACTGCACAGCCCTTGACAAAGTCTTTTGTTACTTCATCTACTTTTGTTTTTTGTTTTTTGTTTTTTTTTTTTACTATAATGTGTCCCAAGGTCAACCATCTTCATATCCCTATTAGCCAGCCCCCCTCAGTGATCTCTTTTTTTTTAATGGTGAATTTTTAAATTTTTTTATTAATTTATTCTTGTTACATCTCAATGGTTACTCCACCCCTTGTATCCTCCCATTCCTCCATCCCTCCCATTTTCCCCTTTTTCCCCTCCCCTATGACTGTTACTGAGGGGGACTTCCTCCTCCTGTATATGCTCATAGGGTATCAAGTCTCTTCTTGGTAACCTGCTGTCCTTCCTCTGAGTGCCACCAGGTCTCCCCCTCCAGAGGACATGGCCAAATATGAGGCACCAGAGTATGTGTGAAAGTCATACCCCACTCTCCACTCAACTGTGGAGAATGTTCTATCCTTTGGCTAAATCTGGATACAGGTTTAAAGTTTACCTCCTGTATTGTCCTTATAGACATTATCTTAATGTTTATTTTTCTATTTTTATTTATGACCAGCCTTAGGCACATAAGGCCAAGGAAGTACTTACCATATCTTTTAGGCATTATTCCACATTCATTACAATCCTGGCCTTCAATTTAAATCTGTTTAGATGCTACAGCCTACATTAGTGGCTTCTGTTGAGGTTCTACCTAGTTCTCCACTGCCTGATTTCCATCATTACTGTTATGTTGATGGTTGTCTATAAAATGTCACTGATTGGATTTTGGACATGTGGTTTTCTGTTTGGTTGTGTATAACACTGAAGAGTATGTGGTTAGTAAAATATGATTTTGAAAATCTTTGAATCTTGTGATCTGAGCTACTATCACTTAACTAAACACTAACAGGTTTCTGTCTCTCTTTCTCTATCTCCCTCCATCCCTGTGTATGTGCCTCTGTGATTATATATGTGTAAATTTGCTTGCAATTATGCATGATTTAGTGTGCACATACATTTAGAAACCAGAGGTAGAAGTCAGCTAAATTTGAAAGAACACTTGGAATTTTATATTCATCATTTTAATTGTCTTCTGGATACCATTTGTTATTGCATAGATGAATACAGTGTTGAAAAACATCAATATCTCTTTTGTTGGGTTTGCAAGTTAATGCAATACAATGGGACTATGACAATTAACAACTAACAGTACTTATTTCCATGTAATTAGTCTTATAAAGCAAATGTAAAGGGTCATGAGACTGATGGAGGATGTGAGGAAGAGCCAGATTTCATGGCAGAACCATTAGAGTGAAACATTTGACCTGGGGTTTACAAGATGGAAAGAAGTCCGTGAATAACACAAGGAAAGGTTTTGTTTCAAGAGGAAATCACATGAGATAATGGACCAGAACATTCTGAAGTTATAAAGGTGGATAGAGAGTTGACAGGTTTTGAGCAGGAACAAGAAAAGAGGAAGCAGTGGGCAAATATTGCAGGTCAAAAATTGGCTCCAGAGTTTTGGATTAGATGCTTCCTGTACAGAAGGAGACTTTACCACCGTGAAGGGAGAGGATGATAAGCTACCTCTAGGGCTGACTGCAACTATTTATAGAACTGGAAGGAAGAATGGAAGGAAGGGAGGGAGGGAGGGAGGTACAGAGAGAGAGAGAGAGATAGATAGAGAGAGAGAGAGATATTAAGAAAAGAAGAAATGAAGAGAGAAAGGAAGGGAGGGAGGGAGGAAAGAAGGGAAGGAAGAAAGAAAAGACCCAACCAAGCTGCATGTTTGTAGTTTGAAATACAGCAAGCTGGAAAGTCCAATGGTTTGTTTTCATCTATGTGCTCTGTGGAAGTCACCTTGAACACTAGATCTGCCACTGGGAAGCATCCTACAGATGTAATTCAATATGTAGTGCAGAAGTTTAGAATGCCTTTTAAAGAATATATGTGTTTAAATTAAATTAAATGTAATGATTCTGAGAAAATAAATACATACCTTAAAAATAGAGATGTGGGAATAAGTGAAGAAAGTGTTTGGAATGACTTTTCATGGACTTCCTCCTAGTATCCAGTGCTCAGCATGAGATACATGCTGTGTGATACATTCCAGTGATGAACTAGGCATTGAATTGTCTTTACAGAGATTCTGTATCTGTCTGAGAAAGTCTTATATTTATCAGGTGCAACATAGTAATTAATCACAAATTTTGTTTTGAATGGTATCTCATGAACAGAACTGTTCTGTATTGTGGAGATGGGAAGTGTCCAAAATTAATTTTAGGCCAGAGAGCATCAGCAGGAATAACTACAGCATAGTGCACACACACATTCACATAGTATGAGAAAGCCATAGCTGATTTGTTCTCTATAACAATAACTATTTCGTAGTATAAACAGATAAACAGGTGAACCAGTGAACCATACCACAGAATTTACTTATAATCACAGAAGGGAAGGCAGACAAACAGCAACAAGGAAAACGTTTGTATACTAAAATCGTGTGCAACAACAAAGAGAGGAAGCTTTGGTTGACACTCCATCTTCATCTTGGCAATGGCGTTCCCCAGGGTAGGAGGAATGAAGGAATTGAAAAGACAAAAAGGAAAAGCACAGACTCAACCATGAAAACATCTTAAACATCTGGACAATCTCATTAGCACATCAACTGTTAAGACATGAAAATGTTTTGGTGTCATAAAATAGCGAAAATAGAGAACTTTTTGGCCACAAAACTAAAAATAAATGAGGCAGATAAATTCAAGACCTCATAGCCAAGACTTCACTGTCTCAACCTTATAACCTTCATACTGGCTGAGGGTGGATGAGTGTAAAAATCTTCAAACCTTGGGATAAGGAAACTAAAATAATTAGAGAAAGATAACATGTGGAGCCACAGTTGTAGACTTCAGTTGATAATTCTTTAACACATCCTTCTCTAAGTAAGATAACAGCCCAGACCTGCCATGCCACTTGTGCTCAATTCACTGGATGCTTTTATTTTGTAAAAGAAAAATAATAATAAATTGATGATATTCATTTTTATTTTTTTGGATTTTATCCTTTTCTGTAATTTTTCTATAACTTCAGTATTTAAAATTGTAAAATATTTAAATGTGTTTGGCCTGTGACTTTTTGATTCATGCTATAGTTACTGTCATTTCCTTTAGGAAACATATGTATTATTTTCCACGTAAAATTACTGGTGATCTTTTCCCTTATTTGTCATAGCAATATCCATTTTACTCATTTAGTCTTAAGTGTTAAATGAATTCTACTTGGTTGTATTATATTTTGTATTACATCTATTTAAACAACTATATCTGTTAATTGCTTAGGGATCTTGTAAATGTGTTCTCATGATTGAAGGCAGGTGTTGTCCATGATGCCTCTTGTATGAACATGCTGACCCCAAGAGTGGGGTGGACAGCTGATGTTCTCATCACCTTCATATGGTCACCTCTGTGACCGGACTTAGACATGTACAAATGGGTGTACAATATCGTTTTGTCTGTCCTTACAGAAAACATTACAGAGACTTTTCTTACTCGCTGTATTTTATATGGACATGAGCAACTGGCAATCTTACAGGCTGAAAGGATGAAGAAATCCCTCATTTGAATCCAAGAGTGCTGCCTTTTGGTCTCACTCTTTTTATGTTAAGCCATCAAGACTATGACTTTGAGATAGCAGTGCTGGCTGTAGTGTCGCATGATTTCACTGTACTCTTCATGTTTCTTCATGTATCTGTCAGCCGATTAAAGCTTTGTAGGAGTTTCCCCATTTCATAGGCTATGGTTTTAGTATTTATTTTAGGAAGCTCAGAATTCAATACATGAGTTCCTGTTCACTGATATTTGACTATGAATCATTCGTGATTTGAATTTTAACTTCAATCGTGATATGACAGAATAATAAGAATCAAAGAGATGGTAGGATTTCTAGCTATGCTATAATGAAAAAATAGTAGTCAAAAATCAACAAGTACAGAAAAAGAGACCATGAATTTGAAAGAGATCAAGGGATAAAGATACATTAGAGGGTGTAGAGGAAACAAAAGGAAGAGGAATTGATATAATGATACTATGGTCTTAAAAATATTTTAAATAGAGTATAATAATGAAATAGGAAATTGTTCAGTTCAAGGATGTTGTGAGATGTTGTAGTTACAATTTATATAGTTGAATGCAACTTACTTATTGAGTTGCAAACAACTCTGAGAGGAAAGGGTTTACTCTGGCTTACACTTCCATATCACAGTCAACCAGCTAAGGAAGTCAGGCAGGAACTTGGGGCCAGGAACTGATGGAGGAATACGTTGGTTTATTGGCATGCTCCTCTAGGCTTGCTCAGCGTGCTTTTATATAGCATTCAGGACCACTTGCTCAGGCTTAGCATTGCTACAGTATGCTAGGCTGTCCCACATCAATTATCAATCAAAAAAAAAAAATGCACCACAGGCTTGTCCACAGTTCCATCCAGAGGAACATTTTTATCAACTGAGATTTGCTCTTCTAAAATGACACCAGCTTGTGTCGGGTTGACATAAAACTGACTAGCATACAAATTTATTGGTAAGCACATTGGTCTTCAGTTCAAAAGCAGACTTTCTCTGCCCTTCATATCTCTCAAACACTTTCCTCAGCCATGTATATTGTAACCAAAGCTTCCATTTCACATATGAGGCATGATGGACTTTCTTCCTTTATAATGTAATCTAAGAGTGATCACCTTCCAAGGATCCTGATGCGTAACTACAATCACTTGGAGAATTATTTCAGAGTTATTTGCAATGCTGGCCTCTGAGTATTTTTGTTTTGTACTTATGTTCTATTGTCTAGCAGTAACCATCATAAGTATATAATTCTATGGTTTGTTTTGTTGGTAATAGATTTTAAGATGCTCTATTATTATGGATGTTTAAATTATATTTATTATATCAGCATAAACATATAAAGTGAGCCAAATGGTTTGCTTGGCTTACTGTGAGCCACAAGTTATTACAATGTTGTCAGCTCAAAATGTTATATTACATTGAAGCCACTAGATTTTTTTTGGGTTCAGAATTGACTTTAAATCCTTATAGTTTTTCCTATAGCGTATTCAGCACCATCGGAGCTGCCACTAGCTATCTTCTTTAGCATCGTATGAAGGCCCTACATAACATTTAAATACACTTTAGAATTCTAACAGCAGTTGGTGGCCTGGTTGATAACTTTTGTTAAGTTCCAAAACCACATTCTTCTTTGCATAAGCTGTTATCATTCCAACATATTCCAACATAAAGTTAAGACAGCTTGTCTTTTGAAAATGTCACAGCATTTACATTAAAAAAGTTAGCATTCCTCATGATGTAACATTATTTTGGATTTTCATAGGTAACGCCAACAGAGTATAAAGGATATTAGTATATTAGACATGAAAGTTGTTTTAGTCATATTATTTTATAATATCTTTTAACTACCATCTCTTTTTCCTTGGGGTTATAGATAAAAACGAAGCAAACAACGTGAAATGTGTGTCTATATTCCTTTAATTGTAGGATTTTGTCACTTGTCATTAGTTTCTGCATCCTCTCCCAATGGCTGTTATAGCTATGATTACCCTGCTGCCCTGTTGTCCTTCCTGCATGTACCCTTGGATTTCTCCATCTTTTCTTTTGACTCCTTGTTTCTGGTGAAGGAAGAGGGTCAATCTTAAATCAGATCCCATACAGAGAGCTAGAAGACTCAGAATGTCTCATCCTACAGTCAGTGCACTAAGGAATAGAGCATTAATAATTGACAAGGTAGGCTGATTGCCTTCCATTTCTGTGAAAGAAAGTTGTCAAGATGTCAATTAATTCTTTTAATTGTTTTATATTTCTCTTCATTCTTGAATCTGCATTCAGATATGATGAACATTTGCAAGATTCTATGAGAGTTTTATGATAACAAGAATGGTTAAAAAGGCTTTTTTTCCTGAATACAAAAACAACATTTGACCATGTCCCCTGGAGGGGGAGACCTGGTGGCACTCAGAGGAAGGACAGCAGGTTGCCAAGAAGAGACTTGATACCCTATGAGCAAATACAGGGGGAGGTAATCCCCCTCAGGAACAGTCATAGGGGAGGGGAGTAATGGAAAAACGGGAGGGAGGGAAGAATGGGAAGATACAAGGGATGGGATAACCATTGAGATGTAACAAGAATAAATTAATAAAAAAAATTTTAAAAAACAACTGAGAAATAGTTTTAAAACAGGTCTCCCTGGAGCTAGAAATGCATAAAGTTCATGAAAAGTAGTGAAACTATATGGAATTTACTCTACCATGAATTTCTATCATGGTTTGTGTTGCAGGTGGGTATGAATCTTGTCCTGAGAAACTACCAATGTGTTCAACCTGGAATGCATCTACAGTCATTATGACAATGATTTGTATTGTGGGTATGATTTGTGCAGCTAGACAAAATCTAAAAAAACAAAGAAAATTAATTTACCTATTCTAAACTTGAAATTATGGAACATTTAGAAGAATGTATAGCTGCACAAATTTGAAATGGAGACTCTTAAAGTCTTCATCTAATGAGTGGTTTTAACTAATAAGATATTTTATATAAAATAAATTTTATCTAGGGATGACACTGGCATTCTGGAACAGGTCATAATCTAGTGATAAAGATAGGCAGATTTGGGCCCAGGGGTCCCGCTCAAACTAAGGCACCAGCCAAGGACAATACAGGTGGTAAAATTTAAACCCCTACCCAGATCTAGCCAATGGGCAGAACATTCTCCACAGCTGAGTGGAGAGTGGGATATGACTTTCTCACATACTCTGGTGTCCCATATTTGACCACGTCCCCTGGATTGGGAGGCCTGGTGGCACTCAGAGGAAGGATAGCAGATTACCAAGAAGAGATTTGATACCCTATGAGCATATACAGGGAGAGGTAATCCCCCTCAGGAACAGTCAGAGGGGAGGGGAATAAGGGGATAATGGGAGGGAGGGAAGAATGGGAGGATACAAGGGATGGGATAACCATTGAGATGTAGCAAGAATAAATTAATAAAAAAAAGTCATATAAGTAGTATTAGAATGAAAGGTGTTAAATAATACAAACATGTTGCTTAGGAGAGATGAAAAACCAAGTATTGTTAAGGATTCTGGATTACAGAAAGATGGTATTTTCTGTTAGAAAACATAGAAAAAACTGAGAATGCCCATGTGTGGCTGGATAGGAGGGCTGAGCAGTTAAGAGAACTGCAGAGGATGAGCGCTTGATTCTCAGCACTCCCATAGGACAGCACACAACAGATTGTAATTCCAAGTACAGGACATCCATCACCCTCTTCTGGCCTTTTCCGGCACCCACACGTGTGTGTGCACTCAAGCACACAAGCGCATGAATAAAATTAATATTGTGGAGATGTGGAAAGAAGGGGAATGGAGCAATGATAGGTTGCCCTTTGGTGCTGAGACTAATGGCCTCAGAAGGAATAACTGAGAAAATGTCAAAGCATAGTTGAAAAAATTCCCTATCACCAGGAAATTGTGAGAATGTACACAGTCTTATTTGTGCACTACTGAGCCAGTTGGGGGTGGTTATGCATCAACTAACACGGCTTTATCTAGGTTCTGTGAATTATTAAGCCAACCCGAGATAAAAGGTTCATTTACAGCCTTATGTCTTCACTTGTTGATACCACTGCGCAACGGTGCTTGGGCTCCATTAGTCCCCAGCCCCATGTGATAGATAGTTAGAATTGATGTCACTCCAGCAAGTTTACCTTTGACCCTGACACAGTGCTGTGTGCTGTCCCTTACAAAACAGAAAACAAATAAACAAATAAGTATATAATGTCAAGGGTGTTTTCCAGTCACTTTTTATTTTATACAATGTCAACAAAATGGTTATAAATGAGAAGATAACTCCCTACATGAAAATTTCTCCTTTTAAATATTACTTAACTGAAAAGATAGTAGTACCTAGAAACCAGAGATGTTATGTATCAATGCTGATACAATCAATGATTCTATTCAGAAATACAAGGATAGTTTTAATATAAATAAATCTCATTAGGTAATGGCCTATCTAGTATTAGTGTTCTACTAAATGGGAAAACTTATTGATATTACCATTTCCAATGCAAGAGGTCACAGAATAATTTTGTTGTATCAAAATGCAAAGTAAACTGTAGCTAACGTTAAAGCTATAAAGGTATTACATACAAAGGAAAATATGAAAATCAGGATGCTCATTGTTACTATTAATAATAGATATATTTTTAAGTCCTGTATGAAGCAAGACATAACTGAGAAATTAATCACTTGTGCTAGGAAAGTAAAATGTATAACTAAGTTCCACCGATTGTATTTTTTTCCAAGAAAATACAGGGGTAAATACTTAGATGATTATGAAAGAAAACTCCAAAACTCGGGCTGGAGAGATGGTTAACACATTAAGAGCACTGGCTATTCTTCCAAAAGTCTTGAGTTCAATTCCCAGCAACTACATGGTGGCTCACAACCACCTATAATGAAACCTGGTACCCTCTTCTGGTGTGCAGGCATACACACAGGCAGAATACTGTATATATAAAAATAAATAAGTCTTTAAAAAAAACAGTGTGCTACCATACCTATTAAAAAAGAGACCCTAAAAATAAAATGAAGGAAAGAAAGAAGAGTTTTAAGCCATTTATACATTCTTAAAATGCAAATGTAGTAAAAAGGGTTCATTTCAAAACCCAACAAAAGATCTACTCATATTTTATATATTTTATTTTACTCAGGAGGTATTGTTCAATCTTAGAACCATATATACACAAAAAAATGAAGAACAAAATCAACAGAGGTATATGTTTACAAATAAATAAACAAATGAACAAAACAGATTTCAAGGTGGCTTTCTAATTGTCAGTAAAACAGAAATTAATGTTTTATTGTGTATGCCAAAGTTGACTACTTTTTTCCACACAGGATATCCTATTTTAAAAATAACTATTTTGTTAATAACAATATTATTTGTAAATCTGGAATTATTTGCAATGCAATATTAACATATTTCATGTGTTCATTTGTAAATTAAATATCTTATAAAATAAAATTAAGGGGTTGGAGAGATGGCTCAGTGCTTAAGAGCCGCGCCTGATCTTCCAAAGGTACTTAGTTCAATTCCTAGCAACCACATGGTGGTTCACAACCATCTATAATGTCATCTAATGCCCTCTTCTGGTATGCAGGTGTACATGCAGACAGAATATACATAATGATAAATAAATAAATATAAAATAAATTAAAATTAAAATTTAATTTTGCATTAAATTGCATACAGTAAGGAAATGTTTAATTTTATTTTTTTTTTTATAAGTATTTTAATATTTTATTTTAGGAATCAATCATTACATCATATCTGCACAATAGTACACTTTTAAAATTTTATTTTATTAATTTATTCATATTACATCTCAATGGTTATATTTTAATTTATTTTAACCATGTTTTGCATTATTATGAAAATCATCTCTCTCTCTCTCTCTCTCTCTCTCTCTCTCTCTCTCTCTCTCTCTCTCTCTCTCTCTCTCTGTACATATGTAAATGTTCTCTAATAGCAATGTGGAGGTCAGAGGACAATATATCTTAGAAACTGTTTTTCTTCTCTCATTGTGTATTTTTTAAATATTGACTAAAGCCATCAGGTTTAGCAGCAAATGCTTTTTTCTGCCTAGCTATTTTGACATCTTATAAATACCTTTTCCATCCAAAAGTAATATAAAATATAATAAACAAAGATATCCTTGGTCAAATACAATTTGAATTCTGAGATGTATAAAATGACTAAACATTTTAATGAATGGTATTAAAAGCTTAATATATAACTGAAGTCAGTATTTTGTGAAATAATTCAATAAGAAACGGTGACAATAAAACCACTCAATATATAAAGTTTCTAAACAGATAATTAGAGAAAACAGCATGTTTTCCAGATGGAACCATGGAGGCCAGACTAGAGAAGAAAATGGAAGGGCCCTGCTGTGTTAGAAATCCTTGAGAAAGAAAAGGAATTACACAGAATGTCTGCAAAAGATGTTTGCCCAAAAGATGTTTGGAAAGGCAAAAAGGAAGCCTATCTTTGAAAAAATTAAGCTCAATTGAAAGGGATATAGACAGATGGACAGAACTGAGATTCAAATGGTTAACATGGTATGAACTTCTGGAAACTTCTATGTACTATAGAACACAAATTGACATTCTTTATCAGAATCGGCATTATCAGTAGCATGCGCCAGAAGGTCCACAAGGTGCCACAACATCTTTTGCCTGTTTCAGATATTCGTCTGCATCATTGCTAAGGTCAAAGTGGCTTCAACAAACATGCTGAGGCATAGGAAGCTTTATACCACATGGGGCAATCTGTCCACTTAGTAAGCAGTGGGTGTTTGGCAAATTGACATAAACCAGAGAGAAGTACATTGGGACTGGAAGAGCACTGAAGTATCTCGACACAGATGGCTATCAAGTTAATGCAAATTGTGACAGCAAGAAAGTGTCACTTCTCATTTTTTTAAAAGATATTAAAAAGTATAATCTCAACTACTAGCAAGAGTAGGTAAGTGTGCCGGTAAAATAAAGCAGGACAATCTTTGCTAGCAATTTGCAAAGAATATTAATGACTCTTTAATCTTGTTCCTTTTTCCCCCTCAGTGTTCAATTTCTTGGAATTTTGCTTCATGTTCCTAAAGTTTTTGTGAGTTGACATAGGTTTATTTTTTTGTTATATTAGACTGGAATAGATATTATCTATAGCTGAGTCAGAATTAATTTTTATTTTACTAATTTGAATATAATTTTGTTATCAAAATGACTAGGAAGCTTCTAGAGAGGTATCTTAAGGATTAAGAGCAACTATTGCTCTTGCTGAGGGCCAGGGTTCAATTCCCAGCACCACCACACAATCTTTCATAACTCCAGTCCTAGCATACGTGGTGCTGTCTTCTCACTTCTCATGAGGGCAGAAGTTATGGAATCTGTTCACTTTAAGTACATTCAGGCAAAACACTTACACACATAACATAAAACTAAATATCTTCAAGCTAAGAATTAAAGACAAAATTGCCAATGAGTATATATATATATATATATACTACAGTGTCTATGAATATACACATAGCCAAAACCCATATATAAGTGTGCAGGTATATGATTGTGTTAAATGAAATTTAAAGTTCAAGAAAGATATGTACCTTATATTCCTAATATATGAGATATTTATGGTGATAAAATTAGGGTCATAAAAGACAGAATATGCCATTGTATATGCAAAATATAATTCATGAACAATTTCTAATTTTTTATTATTCCAAAATATTGTTTTCTAGTAATTTCCAAACTTTTAGATTAAATTAATAGGTAATGAAGAAATAGCATAGTAATAGCTTTTTAGTTATTAATTCTTAATTGATTCCCATGTATCATGTTAATAAATGATATAAAGAAAGCTGAGAGGCCTGACAACTTACTGTTAGAACCAATATTACAGTTATTTCTTTATATTTTTCAATTAAGTTGGAAATCACATGATGCACTTTTTGAATGACTGTGACAATTTCATTCAGGGAATTTTATGTGGCCAACTTACTAAGAACATGATGGTTATTCTTATCATTAAAGAAATGTTTTCTCAGGTGAAAGAGAGCCAGATTTCTTCCCTTGCAACACCAGAAATTTGTATGCCTTTCTTAATTTGTGATTCTCGGACCAGCCATGGTAAATGTGCAGATAAGCAGCACAATCCACCCATGTAATGTATAGCCAAACTTTTGACACATTTCTGTCAATTCTGGCTTACTAAGCTAATCAGACAGAAAATCAACTAAAGCAAAAATCTGAAAGAATGTGTTACAAATGTAGACCATAACAGTAAACTATATAGATTATGAATATTTGGTTAAGAGAGTATATCATATGCTTTCTTTGTTAAAGACTGGAAAACAGAAGCGTCTGTTTCTTTAATAATGAAGCAGCTTCTTACTTCTGTAAATGATCAGAGCAGAAGCTGCTATTGCCTTTACTCAGGCATCCCCACACTCTATAGCTTTGGGCAGTAATTCAACTCAAACAGCCACTTCATCAATTTCTCCTTTCAATACATTTTCAAAAAGATAGTGAAAGTTGTTTTAACTTTTAAGCATTTCAGTTTTATAATTTAACATTCTTATGCTTTATTTGGATTAAAATAGTTTCAGGTTATCTATATTTCAAGTATGGCATATTATGGTAGCACACCCAATAGCACTGCTGTGTGAGCATTTTGCAGCTGCTGTAATTATTCATTTTATAGCAGTTTCCCATTTGTAATGACATATTTTTAATTAGTCCAGTGGTTAAGTGTTCTTTATTTCTAACAGATGAAAATCATAATTATGGATATCCAAAACTGACTTTGTCTTCTGCTTTGATTCTTCTACAAAGCCATGTTAAGTATTTCAAATCATAAAGATTCATATATCTGACAACATCAATACCTTATAATGGCTATACATATTCTGTGTTATTTAATGTCATACTGCAATGCTGGTTCATACCATTGTAACCAATTACTGCCTCTCAGGAATATAATTTGTTATTAAGAGATTCCTTTTAGGTTATCCCTGTCCTTAAAAACATTACAGAAGTATGAACTCACATGTGTACTGATGACAGGAAAGTCAGCACAAAACTTCCCAGGTGATAAAGGAGATGAAACAGAGTGGGAGAGACGCTGGGGAGAGGTTATATTTAAAGCATACAATACATTTGCACAAAATGGCCTTTTGTTACTTTGCATTATAAAAATATATATTTAGAAGCATGTTATAAGTAAGAATGTTTAAGAACATGAAGATAAATTTCATAGCTGCATGTTTTCTGTGGCACACACATGAAATTAAGTGGCATGTATATGGTGACCATAGCTTATATTCTATGTGAGCACTCATATTTCTGAAATAACTTTACTTGAATTGTCACTGATATTACTAAAGAATACTCCAAATTCTTTTTAAAATAAGAATGTTATTACTAATAAAAAATAGCCCCAACCAAACACTTTATGTCTATTGACTCAGCTTCACAATCATAGTCACTGACATTAAGTTTGAATCACAATTGTAAATAAATACTATGTTTTGGACTAAATGACACACCTGTCCATAAGATGCAAACAGTTTTTTAGAGCAAAAAAAAAAAAAAAAAAAAAAAAAAAAAAGAAAAACAGTAAAAACAGTAATCAGATCATGAGGCACACCCTAACTTCCCTCCCACTTTTGGGGTGAAAAGTGCGTCTTATGGTCCAAAAAAACATGGTATATAATTGACTGGCATTCATAGCCTTTTTTCCTTTTAGTCAGAATCATCTTTCTAGTTCTTAGCAAAAACACACTGTGACATCATAGATCACTAGCACATAACAAGATATACTAAAGCCTTTTAGAGATGAAACATAACTAGCTTATAACTAGCTTTGAGCTTAAATGTTGTGTATACCTTACAAACATACACTGTCCATCTGTACCAGTTTTTAAAAACCTTCAAATTTCTTTATGAAAATATTTTATGTGTATAATAGATATATAAATGTTATATAAAGAAATTACCTTCTGAAATTATATATATATATATATATATATATATATATATATATTGAGTATTGAATAATCTTAAACAAAATCTGTAGCAGATAATCTTAATGATGGGTATTTCTAGTAGACAACCTTTGACTGAGTATCCAGTCTCTGAATTTTCTATGATAACATCCATAGTTGTGTTTTATTAATAGTGGTTGCATAAACAAACCATTAATGTTATTAACAAACCATATAGATACGATTGCAGTCTGGACAGATTATAAAGATGGATTTATTCTTAAGTTAATACAATCCTGACAAAATACCAAATATTTAATAGTTGACTGGCTTAAGACTCAGGGAATTGTTTTATATCTTAATGTTGTCTGAAATGAATATATTGTGTAAGAGACATTTTTTAAAATACCAGCCACTTTTCAGTATTAATCCATTTCTATTTTCACAATGATTATCTCTTTTTAAATGATAGAATTTAGCTGGAAGGAGATAGCCTAAAACAAAATGATTCCTTACTTTCTTTCTACTATTTTAGGCATGACCACTTCTCTCATTGATTTTATGCGAGTATATGAGGGCTTCTGGAATATACCTCTGATGTATTTGGTTTCCTTACATAATTAAATCCCAGAGAGTTGGGAATTCCATCACCACGGACTATAATAAGGATCATTCTCATCTCTTGTTTAATTAAATATCTCAATATTTTCATACCCCGAGGCCTAAATTAAACCAAAGTCATTTCAGAGCTCAAGGGTGTAATATGTTACCAATAGAAAGTGACACAAAAGCATCCAGAACACCTGATACAATGTTCGGACTGGACAGTGTCTTTAAACATCAACGTTCTGTGAAAAAGGGCATATAAGCTATTGATAAGTCATAGTGCTGCAGAAACTGTGACTATAGAAACTAATCTTTTCTTACTAAGCCCTGGAATACTAGTTCAGAGTAGATGCATGTGACGTTATGCATGTAGTCCTCTGCAGGATGGAAAGGAAATGGGTAAAATTGTTAGTAAAATCTCATTAGACCATAGAACAGCAACCTCCTTCCATTAAATGTATGCCAGGCGGACTTCTAATGTAGTTTTTTTTGTTTTGTTTTTTTGATAACAACTTTTCTCGGTGTTGCTCTGGCTATCCTGGACTCCCTTTGTAGACCAGCCTGGTCTTGAACTCATAGCTATCTGCTTGCCTCTGCCTTCTGAGAGCTGGGATTAAAGGCATGTGTCACCATAGTTCAATTTGGCTTTTTAAAAAACTATACTAAGCATACAAGAGTAGAAACAACCTGTCATATTTTTGTTTATTCATTCACTTATTGTCACTGGTTTGTTGAAAACGCTATTAGAGAAATAAACACTAACATGTTTTTATTTCATCCCAATCAATTGATGAACCCATGGCAGTATACACTCATCTCAAAATATAAATGTAAGTTAATGTACTGAGATTTAGGTAACGATGATTATGAGAGTGGCCACAGAAAGCTCTAGAACATTGGAAAACCTGCAGAAAATTCATGGTATGCCAATTTTGTTGAAATCAAGGCATATTGTGAGTTTATCATACCTCAAAATATCTGTTCAGCCTTACTGTTTCACCCTAACTGAATTCAGACTAGTCATATCCTATGTGGGGTCATATGAGTGTCAGTCGACATTGATTATTAGAATAAGAGGCCTTCTTGTAATGTGTGATCACATAATAGATGTGACTGGGGGATATCTGTCTATTCTTGTCTTTTTGAAGGTATGAATTCTGTCAAGAGATGTGGACAGCTTGAACACACAGTATAGAGAAAACAGCAGACAGAGAGGGATACTGAAAGGAGCTGCCCATAGGTAGGGAATAGCATAATGGGGTCTGTGTTGTGGATTTTAAATAAAATTTAAGAATATTTTTGTGGTAATAGCTTCATAGCAGTTGTCACCACTATCCATTTTGTCTTCCCCAACTGAAATTCTACACCCACTAGACACAATTTGCTGTTCATCTAGCTCCTGACTAACACTAGTCTACTGTGTCTACACATTTGATTAGTCTAGGTTTCATATGTACATTGATTGTAGGACACCATATTTCTGATATCATAAATCATAAAATATTACAAAAAGAATATTTATGAGATAAGCATCATATCCATGAGGTAACATAGCACTTTTTCTATCCAAATCCATAGTGGGCTGGATCTCCTGCACAAGGTATTTCCTCCAGTGATCACCAAAAAGGGGGAAGCACTAAAACTACTGCATGAATCCTATTAGAATGATGCCATACCTTTTGAAGATGCAGATCTTTGCCACGACAAAACACTATGACCAAGGCAAAGCATAGAAGAAACTTTCTAATTTTCTCTTGAGGTTTCCACTAGTCTAGAGTTCATGGCCATCATCATGAGAGGAATAGCAGCAGGCAGGACAGCATGGCATTAATGCAGTAGATGAGAGCCTATATTTTCATCTGCAAGCATGGGGAGGCAGGAAAGAGATAACTGTAAGTGGTGGACTTTTGAAACTTCAAAGCCTGGCCCTAATGATGCCCCTCCTCCAATGAAGCTCCATATCCTAAATCTTCACAAACATATTTTTCAGCTGAGCTGTTCAAATATATGAGCCTACGCGGGCCACCTTTGGTCCACCACATGGACCTTTTCTTAGCACATGTGTGTTGTTGAATACTCAGATGCCTTAGGTTCTGATGCAGTCAGAACAACTTAGCTGTAGCTTTATGGATGTTTTAATCACACAGGGGTATGCCCGATCTCTGAAGATGCAGCTACCAAAATGTAGCTATGTCTTTTCTTGGTTATTTCATGTCTTATTTTCTGTGTAGGGATGGTATGACGTGATTTCCTATCTGGAATGGGATATAACAGTTCGAGAAGTGTTCTTACAATGTAGCCTATGGTCTCTGGGAAGGAGGTCTGGGTCAACTGCTTAGCTTGGCTGTCCTTTACTCATTTTGGTACTTAACTCTACCACTTCAACATTCCTTCTTAGCCCTAACTTCTGTTTTTACCATAATAATCATGTATGTAACTTGTAAAATAGTCTTTGTGATAGAAAGGTTCTAATGTTATTCTTGTGAAAAATTATTTTGAACAGGATGCCTTGTGGCCCTAGTCTCAAACTTTGAATATATCTAATACTTATCAAATTTGAATTACTATATTTATAAATAGAACCAAAAAAAGAGAGTAAATGACACAACATATTTTATTTGTCTAGAAGAAAATATAGTTCAAACACAGTAAATAGTATCTTTTTTACTGTAATCATTAAATTCTCTGAGAAGGGACACAGTATTTTGAAAGTCACATGGTTAATATCTATCACTGAGTAAGAAAATTAACATTTTCCATCTTAAATGTCATAAAATTTAAATGACAGCAACAACCATCCATACATTGTGTCAGTCAATATAGTCACAAAGCACAAAATAATACTGCAGAAGAAATAAAGAGGTGGCATTTTCTTTCATTAAATTAACCTAGGAGTATTTACGTCAGGAAGTAAGGTATTGCTTTAAAGGGCTTTTTTTTTCAGTACAGGTTTTCTCTACATAGCCTTTCCTGTCCCAGAACTCCCTCTGTAGACCAGCCTGATTTCAATCTCAAAAATCTGCCTGCCTCTGCCTCCCAAGCCCGAGGGTTAAAGGCATGTCCCCCCACTGCCCAGTTAGAAGTGATATCTAATCTTACTTTATAAAAACATCAGAAAAGTGTAATATAAAAAGTAAGATCTTTCATCCAGGTGCAGTGGGCCATCCCCGTTTTTCCTACACTCGGGGAAGCAAAGGAGGATGTTTTTGTGAGTTTAAAGCCAGCATGGTCTACAAAATTAAGTCAGTACAGCCACAGCTACAGCTACACAGAGAAATCCTGTCTTGAAGAAAAGAGTAATGTTTTAGGGAAATAAGTTTGCACTTTAAAATAAAATAAATTTATAAATTAGCAACCTAGATTCTTTGTAAAGTATCATAAGTTGTCATATTACTCTGCTTTTTACACATGTACTCATTTTCATCATTTTGCTGTGTGAATGTTTATTGTTGGTTACTCTACTCATTGCTGTGCCATATTTGACAACACAAGTAAGGGATGATTACTTTTTGGCTCACAGTTTGGAGGGATAGAGTCCATCCTGGAAAGAAGGCTTGAGAGCTTAAATGGAAGGCGGCTGGTCACAAAGATACAAAAAAAAAAAAAAAAAAAAAAAAAAAAAAAAAAAAAAAAGGTTGGTGTCTATGTTTAGCTTACTCAAAACACACATACTTGGACAGTAGCCAAAAAAAAAAAAAAAATACTTTGGGACCCACATCCTGGATGGATCTTTTCCCCTCAGTTAAACCTCTCTGGATACAACTCGAAGTATGTCACCGAGGTCATTTCAAAGCAGTCAGCTTGATAACTGAGATTTACTATTATACCACTACCTTTTTGTTGTGGTTAATTTAAATTTTATGGCCTAGTAATGTTTATTATTTGGCTATCATTATTATGGCAATATTTTCTAACCCACTATCAATCAGTATAAGACACAAATACCTGTTGTATTTTCAAACAGTAGACATTAATCTCCTAAATTACCTTCCAGATCTCTCAGGCCCCATCCCATGCTAGCTGCTTCTAACAATTTCTACTTGGCTATCTCCCATCCATAATCCCAACTACTTGCTAAGCTTGTTCAAGTAGGCCATTTTTTTTTTTCAAGTGGAGCTTCAGCTTTCCTTCTTTGGGTCCATGTGTTTCATTCCTAGTCTATTGTGGTCCTCTTCCTGCTTCCTCTTCTGATACTTGACTGCTTCTCAAGAATCTCTCTGTGTACACATACCTTCCTCTGGTCCTGTCAAGGTATTGACTTACTGTATTTGTCTAAAAAGGAGGCAAGAATAAACGGCAATACTTGGGGAACATGAGAGTGCGAGGTAAATCTCATGAGGCAGACAGTTAACAAATATAAAGAACCAGATCATACTCCAACACTTTTTGAAGAAAATTACAATTGCTTAATGTGGGCATTGAGAGGGCATACTAGAGAAGGCATTGTGGGCTGGAGAGACGGCTCAGCCATTAAAGGCTAGTCTCACAACCAAAAATATAAGAGAAGGCATTGCTTCGTCTTGTATCAGGAACTAAGGGAAGTTCAGTGAAGAAAAGAAAACCACCCATGAGTTGACTCAATGGAGTATTTCTGATTTAGAAGAAGCAGGCAAGGAATTCTACATATGAATTCTGGTCGGCTAGCACTGTGGGTAGTAGAGAACACTGGGAAATAAGGATATTCCATTCATTTCATGTTAGCAATATCAAATATTTTTGAAATGTGCCATTGCTCAGAAAAATCAAGCTCTATAGCCTCTTACACTTTGACTTCTGTGTGACTCCCTTTTTATCTTTTTTCTTTTTGCTTGTTTGGGTTTTGGTTTTTTCTCAAGATTGAAACATTTCAAGTTGGGTCGAATCAATAACATAATAGAAATGCCAAATGTGGTCTAGATCTTCTCTATGGGGGTGGGGTGTTGTTTTGCATCATGTCTTAGCCTGGGCTTTGTCTGGTACTCTTGGGAAGCTCTGCCATGTCCAGCACAAAACCGGCAGTGCACACTTCAGCTGGAAAAGGGTGAAGTACAAAGTCAAAGAAGTTCAGAACTCTGCAACCCAAGCCAAGCAGCAAGAAAGAAGACCTGGCATGAACTGTGGCTCTCCCAGAGCTCCAAACCAGGAGAGGGAGAGAGAGGCAGGGTCCAGTTTACTCTAGGTGAATGGAAGAAGCTCCCGTTGGGCATCAGGGAGAAAGGTTGCGAGTCCTTCTCCAGAATAAATGAGGAGTCTCAGCTGGTCATGGTGAAACAAATCATGCTGCCCTTTTATTTCATGTGAAACAAGGGTTTATAAACTTTCAGTAGTTGGAAGGGTTTTGAGGGTGAATGTTTTTGATTCTCTGGGGAGTAGGGGTAACAGGGATATTTCATCTACGTGTAACAACACAGCCCTATCATAAGAGGGAAAAAGCAGTACGTAATTATTCTATGTGTGGGGGAAGAGCTCCAGGTATAGCTAAAGGTCACTGGCTGAAAGCCAAGGCACTAAGACATCTCATTAGTATAGGGTGGGTGTTTCCACAAATCCCCAGGTGCTTGCTTGACTGTTTTCTTATCAGAAAAGTTTTGGGCTAGTAAACTCCCTGATGGCTATGTGACACTTCTTAGGACATCTGGGGTTCCCCAGATCAGAGGGAAAGGGAACCCAGCTGAGAAAGGGAGTTGGTCATCTTAAACAGAGCTCAGAGGCTATCAGAAAATGCCAGACCTTGACCTCAATAGTAGGGTCCCAAAGTGGGGGTCATACCATCATAAGATTATCTAGTTCTGTGTGAGGGACACACTGGAGCACAAGTGTTTTAGCCATATGCTCATCTTCCCTTGTATCTTACTCACCTTTCTGTTTTCAAGGCTTTTGCATCACCAGGAACACACCATGGCCTGGGTTATAATATAGAAAAAAAAAAACCAACAAAAATAAGAACCACAAATACATATGCAATAGATATGAAAATACTGTCTCAAAAAATATAGAATTCCCTTATATCTCTACAGTTTTATTTCTTTTTAAGACAGGACAAATATGCTTTCTGAAAAAACATAATGTTATCAGTTTGGGGACTCATACATTTATGTTTATTTTTGCTTCAACAACAGCAATTGATGAGGTAGAACCATATATTATGGTTTAAAATTGAATGGCTAGAACTGGCTTGACCTCATCACGAAATTAATGAAAACTGTACACAGTACTTGAAACAAAGCTGAACAAGACTTTGACATTGGGTAGTGGATAAAGTGATATCAGATATGGAATCCAAAGAGGGGATAGGGGCACTTGCCAGTTCCTTCCTGGTGAGAGACTGTGGGCCATGATAGTGCAAAGAGGAAAGGCCCCAGTATTGAGAGACATAGACAGGACTAACAGAAGCCAAGGTTACCAGAGCCTACACTCCTTTTTTGTTGAACTATTTCAATTTTGTGTAAGGGAGAAAACAATTTTTCTCTCTGTGTCTCTGTGTCTCTGTCTCCCTGCCCACCTCATATGCATTTTCCTTATTCCATATTCCTTTTTTAAAGCCAGCGATACCTTAGGCATTGAAGTCCCATGCCAGCCTCTGACAAGCACCTTTTTATGATGTAGCTCCAGAAGTGTGGGCTGCAAACACCTCAGCCTTAAAAGGGACTTTTTTTTTCAATTACATTGTTAAGATGTGTTTTTAACGTAGTACTTTCTAAAAAAAAAAAATATCTATTCTCCTGCAGACAGGCTTACAGCTATCTTCCATTAGGGCTGAAAATTGACTTTTTAGCCACTGACACTTGACAGGATGTTTATTTTCCTGTTATAACAATTGTCAATTGCCCACCAATATCTCTTCTCCCAGAAATAATGAAGGTCAGCTGCGATGAACTACACTTTCTGGAGCCTCTCTGACAGTTTCTCTGCTTTCATATTTGATATTGGCAATTCTCTCGTTTTCCTTAAAGACAAAAAAACCGCAGAAGGTCAGTGTTTCAAAAGATCTCCTGAGGTGGGGCAGTAGAGAGAAGAGTTCCCATGTTATTCTCAACCTGACAACTGAAAACAGCATTTGACCTGCATGAAATGTCAGTCAGCCCAAGCATGCTTTATTATTATCATTTTATTATTTCAGAAAGCTCTTCTATTTACAGATAAAATATAACCCTGCAGTTGCTAAAGCAACTGATTTTTTTTGTCCCCAGTAATAGCGGAAGAAATTAAGTAAAAACAAACCCCTCGAACTTCCATAAATTATGCATTCATTGATGTCCCAAGACAGTCATAGGTAAATATTTCACTGGGGCCCTCATTAAGCAACACAGTATATGGACTATGCTACTGAAACTCTAACTACCAGTCTGTTTCTTTAGCAATCTAAGGCAAATGAGTGAAGTATTGACCACTTGCTCTTGTTAATTTTATTCAATTTCATGCCTATCAGTGTTTCCAAGAATGAACCACAATGCAGAAATGCTTAAGCAGTAACAAAATACAAAAAAATGCCAATTGATGGTCTGCTTCTTGCACATTGTAAGTTAGACTTACAAATTGATAGTCCTGTTGTGGTTCTTCCTTGAGGCTCTGTTCTGCTGTGATTTCATTAATCTCTCATCACCGTGTAGTAGGGTTATTTATGAAAGTATTTGGAATTAAAAAACGGTTGAGACGTAATAAATCAGTCGTTCTATTTGCTTTCAGAAGACCTCAATAAAGTCTAACACAAAAAAATACATTTATATTTACAGCATGTCATTGTTTCTAAGGTGTCCATATTTTACATGTTATTTTCTTATACTGCCTGATATTCACTATTTAAACTGCTCAAATTGTGTCAGTTCTCCTGCCAAAACTTTTTGAGTGCTGAGATCACATGCATGTGTCATGGTGCCTGGCTCCAAAATTTAAAGTTCTTAAACTTAGGTTGTATTCTCCAATTAATTTTGTGTTATATTTGCTCCTAGCTATTGAACATATAGCTAGCTTCTAGCTATATGAAATACATATAATGGACAGCACTGTTTGCCAGATGAGACTTGAAATGACTTGATTGTGTGAATAGATTTGGAAAAACTTTCCCTTGGTTTACTTTAACTGTGTCTCAATTATCACTCTAGTACCAAGGAACTATAGTGTTCTATAGAGAGCCACACGGTAATATTTATAAAGTGCTATTTTCAGAGTGCTGTCTCTTGCAGTTGTTTGTGTGGTTTTACTCAGGTGTCAACATCCTCATATGAAAGCAACAACAATAAGAAAACAACACACCGAACCCCTTCAGGCAAGGCCATTAACAAAACATTCTTTCTGGATATAATATAGAGGAAGAAGCATGTGTTCTGTTCATCTGCTTGTCATTTCTATCTCATTAGGCTTGTTTCTGGGAATCTAATTTGTAGCATTCATTTATAAGATATGTGGCTGCGAGAGAAGTTCTGGGCCATGGTGGGCTTTGGAGTCGATTATTGTGTTCTCTGATGCTTTAGTGTCTCTCTCTGTCTCTGTCTGTCTCTCTGTCTCTCTCTTTCTCTGTGTCTCTGTCTCTGTCTCTGTCTGTCTCTCTCTCTCTCTCTCTCTCTCTCTCTCTCTCTCTCTCTCTCTCTCTCTCTCTCTCTCTCTTACTCTCTCTGGTTTTGGGAGACAGGATTTCTCTTTGTCAACAAGGCCGGTCTCGAATTCACAAGAGATCCTTCTGCCTCTGCCTCTGCCTCCTCAGTGCTGGCATTAAAGGTGTGCATCTTCTCATCTGACTGATAAGTTGTTATATTAATGATTCAGTTATTGTTTGAAGATAAAACAACATGAAATGCAATATCATGACTGATACTCAACAAATGCCATTTTATTTTTTCTACTTTTTGTATTTTCCAATCAAGTTAACTTTTCTTTGGTGTCAAATTAGTAAAAATCAAAATATTAATGTATTATAATTTAAAGGTGATCATTTTAATGTTTTCCAAAAATCATTAAAAATACTGAATTAGAAGATAATAGTCCTACCCAATTGAGACTGGTTGACAAGTAAAGAACAGACTGAGGAAATTAAAATTCTAGAATAAGTTTTTAAATAATTATATAATATCATTAATAAGAGTTTATACAGTGTCCCTCAGTAGAAGAGTGGATAAAGAAACTGTGGTACATATACACTATGGAATACTACTCAGCTATTAAAAACAAGGAATTCCTGAAATTTGTGGATAAATGGATTGAGCTAGAAATGATCATAATGAGTGAGTTAACCCAGAAGCAGAAAGAATCAAATGGTATATACTCACTTATATCTGCATACTAGCCCAAGGGGCATGTCCCACAAAAGCCTTCACTTACCAGGAAACTAGGACAGAGGGGAAGGCATCCTATTGGGACTCTAAATGAGAGACGCATGGGACAACAGCAAAATAAAAGGATCCAGAGGGTCCTAGAAATCTACAAGTAGAACAATATGATAGGCAGATTTGGGCCCAGGGGTCCCGCTCAAACTAAGGCACCAGCCAAGGACAATACAGGAGGTAAACTTTAAACCCCTTCCCAGATCTAGCCAATGGTCAGAATATTCTCCACAGTTGAGTGGAGAGTGTGATATGACTTTCTCACGTACTCTGGTGCCTCACATTTGACCATGTCCCCTGGAGGGGGAGACCTGGTGGCACTCAGAGGAAGGACAGCAAGTAGCCAAGAAGAGACTTGATACCCTATGAGAATATATAGGGGGACGTAATCCCCCTCAGGAACAGTCATAGGGGAGGGGAATAATGGGAAAATGGGGGGGGGGAGGAATGGGAGGATACAAGGGATGGGATAAACATTGAGATGTAACAAGAATAAATTAATAAAAAAAAAAAAAAGAAAAAAAAAGAGTTTATACATTTCATTTGTGATTCTAATTTCTCTTGGCTTTATATTATACTGCATTAAAGATTACAATAATACTGTAGATGCTGGAACATATATGCAATATAGCACTCAGGATATGGATCCAGAAGGAGTATGAATTGAAGAACAGCATGGTTTATGCTAGTATAAAATGCCTTAAAGTGAGAAACAAACAAGCAAAACCCTAAACTTTACAATAAATGTGAATATTTGGTATTATATTGAGGCTAAAGTAATGGACTCAGGAACCTAGGAGGTCTAAATCTGTAATGTGTTTTAGTCTCTCCTCATATCATTTAGAATAACTTTCTTGACTACGCTTCTGTTTCCAGTAGGTGAAATTAAATAAACAATATTTTCATATGAAGAATAAAAACCAATGATGTATTCCAAGTGTGAGGATTCTATGACTTAGAGAGCACAGACACCCAGAAAAAATAAAATTAGCTGGGTATGAAGGCTTTGACCTTGTTAAGGTAATAAAGATAGAATATCATATGCTATGGAAATTTCATGGAGATTATCTCTAGGTCTCCATGTTTGCTGTAGAAGTTTTGATGAAGAGACTGGAATTCAACAGTTTTAGTCCTGTTATTAACATGTTAGTAAAGGTAAGAGATGAATAAAATTAAAGGCTAATAGACTTGAATAAGAAAAATAAAACTCTACTAGTTTTTATAGCTTTGGACAAATTATAAAGCTTCAAAGTTTAAGACAATATTGAATTAATATGGCACATAGTTGTTTTGTAATTATAACAGTTAAATTAAAATATTTGTAAATGTTCCATGAGCAGTATGGGTTTCCCATCCTATTTCCAGGCAGGATAAGGAAGGATGAGCATGATTTTGAGGCCAATACAGGCCATTTGATGATGTTTCCTCCCCAAAAATATTAAGTGCAGATTTTCTAATTGTAAAACTTAGTGGGAAAAGCCACAGATTCTCATTTGCTTCAGTGGATATTAGCTTTGTTTTGTGTAAGAACCCAGCCAAGGGCACCATATTGTCATCTGTGGCATAAGAGAGATAAAATCCATTCAGATAATGTCTCTACTTGAGTGTCACAGCTTAGTAAGAAGGAATGTGGCTTTAGAGTAGTCAAACGGGGGTTGCCTTAGCATGTCAGAGTTTGACAGAATTTTAAATACCTTCTAAACCTATTTTGATTCTTTCTGTTTGTAAAGAAAGGGAGACTTTATAACACTTTTACAAATGGCAGGTTAGAATGAAAGATCTCTGAGTTATGCTATTGGCCAATATCTTAGATGCTCAGAACTGTATGGCTTTGATAAAGCACCCAAACAAAGCAACTTATAAAATAAAGCACTTAATTCTGGACCTATGTTTTCAGAGGCTTAGAGTCAATAATGGCAGAGCAAAGGCAAGAAGAGCAGAGAATCTTAATCCATAAGTAAAAGGCAAGATAAAGAGAGAGAGAGAGGAGTGAGTCTTTTAAAATTTTTAATCCCATTCTCAGTGGGATACTTCCTCCCAAACTGCCACACCTCCTAAATCTTCCCAACCAGTTCCACCAACTGCGGACCAAATATTCAAATATATCAGTGCTCTTTTTAGAAGGCTTCCTCATTTGGATATGTGGGAAGAATTTTTTCGCATCATGTTGAATATACCAGATTGTCATCATCTTCCATCTTTGGATTTGTTGAGACAAAAGCTGAAGAACTTACTTGAACAACAGTATTCCAACAAAATTAAGACCCTGCGTAACAGGCTAATTGTGCTGCTTTCAAAATACAAGCGTTTGAGAAAATAAAATATGAATGTGGACCTTCTCCAAAAAAGCTTTGTAAATTTAAACTCTCACTTTGAATTCTACTTTTTTATACTTATTATTTATGTATGTTAAAAAAATAAAGCCCATACGATTCACCCATCTGAAAAAAAAAATATATATATATGAGTGCATAGGATCCACACTCATTCAAATCCCTACAGAAAAATATTTTATTTAAAGGGTTATATTTTGACATGTTATTAGAATATTGATAAAATGAGAAATCAATCAACTGAATAACAATTGAATTGTAGCATATACCACATGTTTCAGACCATAAGATGTTCTTTTCTCCCCCCAAAAGCAGGAGGAAAATTAGGGTTAGCCTTACGCTCCTATTGCTGTCCTTTGGGCATCATCAAGGAGGTCACTTACAGATGTCTTCAATGTGCCAACTGAGGAACGCATGCAGGGTTCAGTGTGTCCCTGGGAACAGGAAGAGGTGTGGGCAGTGTCGCCAAAATTCCTTCTCACACAGAGCTTGCTCTCTGCTCCCCCACTTTGCTATTGGGCTAATCTGAGCTGAGTGCCTATCTTAGCCTGCTGGGTAAAGCAGGTGTGTGTAAACTTCCTGCAGGGATCAGGGCAGGGGGAGTGCAGGGAGATCAACAAGGAAGCTCCAGCTACCATGTATCCCTCCTTGACTCCAGTGGACCAACATTGCTATGGAGAAATCATTACTGGGTATATGGGAGAAGACATAATTGTTCATTCTGCATATGTGAAAAGACAGATGGGTTGAAAAAGTGTGGTCCAAATGTCCTGGAGGGCTTCAGAAAAAATCTGCTTTATTAGTGCTTGCCCAATTCAGAGCACATATAAGTGAAACAACAAAAACGTACTTAAAGAGGTGAAGACTCATCCAGCTATAATTCCAGGGAGGTCTACCAACCATTCAATTGCAACCTCACAATGTTTCAATCAACAAACCATGTAAAGTCTTTATGAGAGAAGATGGGAACAAATGGGTGGCTGCTGGGAACCATCATCTGACTCCAACAGGATGAATGAAGAGGCCCACTGTCACTCAAGGTTGTGAATGAGTTAAAGCATCATTACAGTCAGTGAAGGGGGAAATCGTTGTATGATCATTCAAAGAATGTGACATTAGCAGTGCCTTAGATGGAACTGAAGATAATATCATGCATGAAGATAGCAAAGAAAGTGGTACAAGTGATTGTCAGCAACTGAGCTTCTGAAATTATGACCCTAGTGATGATGAGTTTTGGGGGTTTCCAGGAAACTAGAAAAGTGCTTGAGTCTCTAAGTCTTTCTCCCTATTGAGTTAACAATGATTAATATTACTATATTTTGTTATATTTTAATAAATGTTTTATTATATCAGTGATAATTTGGTTCAGATTATTTTTTTTTTCTTGTTTTACTGCTCTTGGGTGTATCTTATGGTCAGGTGTGTCTTGTGGTCTGACAAATATATTAGTTCTTTAGTGAATTTAAAAAAAAAATAAAAAAAATGTTATCTGAGCTTTAGCACAGTACACATTATCTTATGGTTATTGTCTTTTCTATATGTGACCTGTTGTAATTCTTTTACATACAAAGATTTAAAATTTAAAATGAGAGGGCCTTGGGTCTGGAGACATGACACAGCACTCAGTGCATGTGACTCTGCCCTGAGATGACCTGAGTTAATGTCCACCTGCTGAAAATCTGACAGGCACCTATATATTCATGGCATTCTCACATAGGGACATACAGACAAGCAGGCAGGCAGATAGACAGACAGACAAAAATAAAAATGAATCTGAAAAAAGTAAATGGGCCTTGTGATACATCCCTATAATCTTATCAATGAGAGGATAAAAAGCTATGTAGTGAGATTGTCTGAGAAAGCATGAAGCAATCAAGGAGGAAGAAAAAGAAGGAGGACCAGAGGAAAAACAAAGAAGAGGAAACTCACACCATATCTATAGAGTCGTATACATTGCATTTTGCATCTTTCTCAGTATTTGGTTGTGCTTTACGTTTTCAGCACCATTTTAGCTTGTTGGCCATCAGCAGGGAAGCGTTTCAGGCAATAGCTTTTATATGAAATTATTTTTTTCTGTACTGGAAGCTCTTTTGAAATTAAGAGTGTAGTTTAATTTTATTTCAGCAATTAGTTCCAATTTTCTTCAAAATGTAAATTAATATAATTCTGTAAGGGGAGCAAAGAAGATTGAAATTTTATGTAGTCTACTTTAAAGAAAGTTTATTTCTTTATTCTTCAAATCTTCACTTCTAATCCTCTAGTGGTCCTGAATTTAATCATGAACCTGAAGATGAGAAAAGCCAAAATATCAAAGGCAAAACATTTGCATCATGCTCACTGTGGCTAAAATACATTACACAATTCATTTTAAAAGGATAATTAAGTTGCTTAGTCACAAGTGCAATTCAATGATTACCAATGAAAACTTGAAAGTGAACGTGAATATGGTAAATTATAGCTTTCATGTTTTTTAGGATGATATTTAATTCTAGTAACACAGTCGCAAAAAATTCTCTGGGTTTCACTTTAAGTACTCCTGAATACCATAACCTGTGTACTTAAAGGAAAATACACAATAGAACCATGGTTAGAGATGTACTATACACTTATTTTGCTAATTTCAAGGTGTTTTTAATTGAACTCTTTCTTATACCAAGTATAATGAACTGTTTAGAACCTGTACAATCTGGTTTAATTGATAGACAATTACATTCATCCGTACTTGCATTTCTTTTTGATATGTTCCTCTTATAGGGAACATCGTAAAATATGGCTTAGTATGGTAGTTTATTCCTGTAATCCCAGAGCCTGGGGTTGCTGAATAGAAAAGACTGAGAGGTAGAGCTGAGCCTTGTACTGTAGAAACTGTTTTAAAACTCAGTTTGTTTGCTCATTTTAAAAGAATCTACAGCTATTTGAAAACAAATAATTTTCTTTTCTCCCACATTGCTGAAATTAAGATTCACTAGCATTTTCCTAAGAATAACTGATACTTCATTTATGTATTTTAAAACGGAGGAGGAGGACTGATGAGATGGCGGGCTCAGCAGTTAAAAGCATGTGCTGTTCTTGTAAGAACCGAAGTTCAGTGGCTGACACTGATGTCCAGGACTCTGGGTTCAGAGGATCCAACATTTTAGGCCCTGCAACACCTCCCTCACTTACACACACACACGTAAACACAGACAGAGATACATGCACACAATTAAAAATGAATCTTTAAAGTTTAAAGGAAAAAGATCAGTATTAAAATCTTTTATATAAATATTTTATTAAAATTTATATTAAATTCTTATAATGAAGGGAAATGTGATATTAATATCAAGAACCATATTTTAATATATCCATTCTAATTTGGTTTTGTCATATGTTTATTCCATTTAAAACACATTATTGGAAAGCATTGAGGAATCCTTATGAGAGTCTATCAAATGTAATAAATGTTTCATCTAAAAACATTAAGGAAGTGATTAGAAAAATAGATTGTTCTTTCTTAATTGGATGTAATAATTTTGTAAGATGAATCAAAGGAAGGGTTCAGGATGCAGAAGCAGAAATAAGAGTGTGTTAGATCTGAGAGATAGAACTGCCTGTCAGAAGACATGCCTTTGGGGCCCAGGAGTGGAGGCTTAGGGTTAGGGTTACTTCCCCAGGCACTCAGCTGGGCAACACAGGAGGATTTCAAATTTGAGTCAGGCTGGCAAAATGATTACATAAGTATTGACTGAGTCAGGGAAACACATAATTTCAGTTCTATACTTACTCCTGGGAGCAAATATGAGATACTTAGTTAACTTTTAAGTGCTTATGTTTCATTTTACAGAAAATAGGAACAACAAATAAATAACTGCAAAGAAAGCCCTTGTCAGGTGTTTTAGTGGCATAGTGAGTTGAAGAATTCAGGTGTTGTGTTCCTGTAGCCTGCAGCCCAGGGAGCTCTCTAGAACCCAATGTTTCAATAGCTGATGTTTAATCTTAAATGTCTCATGGTGAGGCAAAAATGCTCTCTTACATGCAATTACGCTTCACTGTCTAAGAGTTACCTCAGGTTGTGGGGATGGCAGAGCAGAGGTACTACAAAGCTGATAGAAATCGTGACATCAGAACTGGTGTGCTAGCAGCTGTAATGTTTCCTTTTTATCAGGAGTCATCAAACCACCTCAGGTTTGAGGAGTGAGGAAACACTACCTGATGCAATCTGTAGAGGTTTAAACTGTGGAAAGGAAAGGGGTAAAGGATTGTGGCAGATGTTGCAGATGCCAAAACCCTATTCGCTAATGTTAGGTTATATTAATTACATTTCCCCATTTTTATGGCAAAATGGCTGGCAGGTGCAACTTAAGGTAAATGAATTAATTTTGAGTCATGATACAGAAAAAAAGAAAAGTCCATCAGGGCAAGAAAAGCATGGTGGCAGAATCTAGGCTGTCTAATCTTGTGACAAGTTCATCCAGCAAGCAAAGATGAACGGAAACTGAGGCTCAGATTCCTTCTAGATTTTTGTTCAGTCTGGGTCCTTGGGCCATGGCATGGAAATGCCCACTTTCAGGTAGATTTAGCCTCCTCAATAAACCACAATAGAAAAATCCAGATAGACAAATCCACAGATGTGTTTCCATGGTGATTTCAAGTCCCTAGTCAATTTGGTAATGAAGATGAACCATCAACCATGTCTAGAAGAATATGTGGCAAGAAAATTATGTACTCATTAAAGCTAATTAGCTTGATTGATTTAAAAGTAAATTATGTAATTTTCATAAAGTATTCTTTTGTTTTTTTTTTCTGCTACAGAATTTTATATAATTAATCATTTACCAGTTTTGCAAGCTTTATAAAAACTACTAAAAATAGCAAGAAGCAAATGTTTTGTTTTTAAACCAAAATAATAAATGTAGCAATATATTATTTTTATAACTTCTATTAATAAAATTATCAAGTACTAGGAAATGAAAACCATCAGTCCAAGAACATAGCAATGTTTGTTCACTGATGGATCTTAAATTTAGTATTGCACATGTTTGAGGAGAAGCATGATTAGAATGCTGTCTTTAACTTTTTGAGCAAATACAGCAATCATGTTTTACTTCTAAGATGTGTTCTAAGACCCAAAATGGACGCCTGAGTCTGAATTCTTGTATGGAAGTAACCTGTATATGTAAAGTTCTCAAACAACACACTTAAAATGAATCCTTTCGTGTCTCAGTGAAGCATATAAACCTACATACAGCTACAAGTTACACTGTGCCTCTTTCAGTTTGAGGTTATTAGATAGGCAGCGTAGGTTTATGTTTCCTCTTTAACAGTGTCAGGGATATAGGGTAGGTTCTTACCATGGCCATAATGACTTCAGAATCTTCTTTTTTTGCCTTCTGTCAATCTGTCTTCTTTCCACTTATGGAAGCACTCTGTGGCTTCTCCTTGGCATTTCTGAACTGCAAAACTCACTACTTTGTTTTCCATTAATGAATAAAAACATGGCTACCTAAACGCAATGGTGGCTACTAACAGAGAGGGAGCATGCACCACTAATGGCAGATATGGACAGAAGGGGATTCCTGCTTCTAGTGTGCTGCTGTCTAGAGCAGTGCACAATTTAAAAATTATGAATGTAGCTTACAGCCATACAGTGGGGGAGGAGGTTCCCCTTGGTCATAGACCTAGGGGAGGGGAATAGGGTGAAGGCGGGAGGGAGGGAGGAACGAGAGGATACAAGTGATGGGATAACAATTGTGTTGTAATTTGAATAAATTAATAAAAAATTATGAATGTTTTTATTTTAAGAACTTTTTTAATAGATGGCAACCAGAGGAATAAAAATACAGAGAAAGGTTTCTGGGGAGAATAAGGGGGTTAGAAAAATGTTCTAAAACTTGTCCGTGTTTCACTTCTCATATAGTTTCCTGACAAATGAAAATATGCATTTCTCAAATAAGGAGACAAAATTATTCAACCTGTAAAGAAATATATTATAGTCTCTAGCTAAGCACAGAAATACAGAATAAAAATATCATGTTCTGCTGTACTTTTTGGTAATATCTTCTAAAATTTTGTTATCATGGCATTGCGGATATAACATGTAAAACTTCAGTTTCTGTTACATTTTTGGAAGGGTACTGGTACAGAGGTCCATGCTCTATCTGCCTGCACAATGATTATTAGAAAGCATGCTCTCCTGACATTTGTAAATCAAAGCAGCTGTGCATGACAGGGGCAGTATGGGACTTGATTTGTGAAAACAGTAAAAAATGGAGAAAAGCACATGAAGGCCCACGCAGGACATTTTATGGCCAATTATATCATGTCCATATTGAGTAGAAATACCCTGAATAATTAAGTCGGATCACTAGAGCCATCATCTCCTTTTTCTTAGTGTATGTTTATAGGTTAATGTGTAAAATTGAATTAATTGAGATAAAATCAGAAATGTAAGTTGGAAACTGGATGCCTAGAGGCCATGTCCACAGGGTTGTTAGGAGGCAAGTGTGAAGAAGGCACAGAGAGTGGGAGGGTTGCCAAGCTTGTCATGGTCACATGTTTTTGTGAAGTCTATAGTGATCTAATTCTTTTCATTGTTTTTGTTTTTGATAGTCAGATCCCATTAATTAGCCTTACCAGGAAACTGGGACAGAGGGGAGGACATCCTATTGGGACTCTAAATGAGAGAAGCATGGGAGAATAGCAAAGTAGAAGGATCCAGAGGGCCGTAGAAACCTACAAGTAGAACAATATGATAGGCAGATTTGGGCCCAGGGGTCCTGCTCAAACTAAGGCACCAGCCAAGGACAATACAGGTGGTAAACTTTAAACCCCTACCCAGATCTAGCCAATGGTCAGAATATTCTCCACAGTTGAGTGGAGAGTGTGATACGACTTTCTCACGTGTTCTGGTGCCTCACATTTGACCATGTCCCCTGGAGGGGGAGACCTGGTGGCATTCAGAGGAAGGACAGCAGGTTGCCAAGAAGAGACTTGATATCTTATGAGCATATACAGGGGGAGGTAATCCTTCTCAGGAACAGTCATAGGGGAGGTGAATAATGGGAAAATGGGAGGGAGGGAAGAATGGGAGGATACAAGGGATGGGATAAACATTGAGATGTAACAAGAATAAATTAATTAAAAAAAAAAAAAAAAAGAAATTGAGGACAAGTCTTACTGTTTCTTATATATAAAGACTATGACAATAACGCCCTTTCTGTAGTGATCTCACCTTAACTAAAGAATTTTATTTATTTAAGAAAAAATGTATTCTTCAAAAAATTGCCAAGATTAACCAGTGGAATCTCATTACCATCACTTTTACTATTTAGCTAATCAATTATAAAACAAATTATAGTGATAATTTCCTATTTCAAAAATATGATTTTAAAAATGAATAAGAAAAAGCAGCTGCAATCTATATAAAACTTACAGTTAAGTGGAAGAAACTTATCAATAAATGGGACATTTGGTATTTAACGTTGATTGATTTGGAAAGCTATATATGGGGACATAAGACATGGTTATAAACTGAGAATATTGAAGATACAAGTGGAAGTCATCTGAAGAGCATGAGCCCATTGAGGAGGCCTGCTGTTGGTGTTATGCATGGAGGCTTGAAGCAGGCACTTTGTAGGTGAATCAGCAATGTGCCCAGCATGGCCCTGAGATGCGGAATGCCAAACTAAGAAGGTTGGGTTTTATCTTCCTAAATTGGATGGGAATATGTGAATTTCAGTGAACAGAATGAAAATTCTGCTTTGCACTTTTTGTTTGTTTCATTTTTTAATACGAGTGCATACATATTGTGAGTTGTGCAGAGTGCAGTGTGTATGTGTGCACATACAAGTGGGGACCAGAGGACAACATGAAGCGTCTCCTTCAGGTACTTTCTGAGGTTTCCTTTTTCACTTGGACCTGGTGTCCAACCAAAAACCAAAGTAACCTTGGCAGGCTGACCAGCAAGCTTTGGGTATCTGCTTGCCTCCTTCACAGAAAGATGGCATATCCTTGCCAACAATTACTTCAGCATTAATGCAGTCTGGGGATAGAAGTCAGGTCCTCAGAACCCTGGCCAGACATCTCTTCAGCTTTATGTTTTAAAAGAATGATTTTGTTGTTGTTGTTGTTGTTTTTACCTTTGGGAATAATTATAAATGTCAGAAGTTTGTTATTTTCATCACCTTTATCTTGGTACTGCCTTTACCACCTCCTCATCTTCTAAAGATTATAACATTGTGCTTATAGAATTACAATTAAATAATTAAATGGCTTGAGATAATCTTTAAAAGTATTGCATATTGCGTGTGCATGTTGTATGCATATATGTAACTGACATAGTTATGCTAAATGTATTTCTTTATCTGTTTGTTTGTTTGTTTGAAAAACCACTCCACAGTTATGTGGAGGGCGGGGACTGACTCTGACATGAACTATGATGCCCCATATTTAATCACCTCCCCTTGGTGCGGAGGCCTGATGGCACTCAAAGAAAGAATAAGCAAGCTACCAAGATGAGACTTGGTAGCCTATGACCATATAGTGGGGGAGGAGGTCCACCTCAGTCTTAGACCTAGGAGGGGGGAATAGGGGGAAAGCAGGAGGGAGGGAGGAATGGAAGGATATAAGGGATGGGATAACAACTGAGTTGTAATCTGAAGAAATTAATTAAATAAAAAAATAGTAATAAAAAGTAAAAACCTCTTTATTTTACCTCTTTGTGGGAAGAAACATCTTTAAGCATATGGGTTCTAGGGTTGTTTTCAATAGTCATGTCAGTTAATACTTTTAACTACGAATAAGTATGAAGTTATTGCTCTTGGTCTTAATTATTCCTTTTTTGTCAAATATTTGCACATATGTAAATTAGTTAACCAATCAAGAACCGGTTCACTTCTTTCTCTGTAACTATGTAGTCTTGGGCAATTCTGTGAGCATTTCTTTAACACTTTAGCTTTGTGTGTAAAAGTGTTTCTCATAAGCTTGTGGTAAAGAATAAATACCATAGTACATGAAAACAACTAAACTTAGCCCACTGCAGTATGTAGTCAACATTTTTGTCTTCAAAATCTTTGGAGATTCGCAAAGTGAATTATTTTAATTTGGATCTCCCCATCTCCTTGTTCCAATCAAAGCCAGCCTTTCCTCTTCCTCTCTATTCAGTGTGTCTTCCCCAGGCTCTGAGGGGAACTGTGCATGTGACAACTGGGAGACATATAGGAGAAGGAATTTAAATTGCTAACTTTGTCTTCAGTACCTAGCTTTTCAAAAATAACAAAATTTGGTCAAGAGCAAAATGAATTCAGGCAGTTTATAAAACTAGAAAATATTTAGCTTTTAAATTTTTAAAATAAATTTATTTTATTACACATGTACAAAACAAATTACATACAGCAGGAGAATCATGTGACAATCATGAGTTCTATAAATGTTACATCCATAGTGCTTTGGCTATTTGTACTTGTCCAGTTTGAAGCAAATGTCTTTCCTGTCTTGTTGGGTCTAAATTTCTGAGAAATTCAATATCTATCCTATCTCAACTCTAATAACTTCTTTATCTTTATCTAAAAGGATCTTATCCCCTAATCAGGTAAACTTGATTGTAAAACTATACTATCTGGCCTTCAATGCCCCTCAGAGCCTTGAGAAGGAATAAAACTTAAATTCCTGAGAGAACCAGCAGAGCAGCTTAGCAGCTTCCAAACTGTACAAATAGACTTAGATGGTTTATGGCCTGAACACTCACCCAACACTCTCTATAATGTGGGAGCCTCATCTTCGGCTTTCTGGCCCAATATCTCTGCCAAACTTACTCGCAGGCCAGGAACTATTGAGGACTATTGAGTGCGGCCATTTACTCTGTCTGAATCTAAGCTGCCCATTTTTCAGGCAGAATTCTGTTTCTGGTAGGAACGAGAACATTTTGCTCAGTGCCTCTTTTGACACATTTGAAGCCATCTCCATATGGAGGCTTTTTGATGCTCATCATCTTTTTTCTCTCTTTTCCTTTATCTTGCATAAATAGGTAAGGAGATAGGAGCTGAAAAGAAAGAAAAGGAGATATAAGAACATAGAAGGAGGAAAGAACAAAAGCTAGATGATTGAACCTACTCCTTAACTCAAGACCTTAATTGTTACTCATAATGAAGATTATGTCTAATTCATTGGTATATGTCTAAGTGATTTAGTATATTGATATAAAATATGAGCATGTCAAATACTTGTTAGATTTTAGCACGATATATATCCTAAGTCTAACAGATAGATATGACTCTTGATATATGAGATAAAACCATTGAGTAAGGTCGTCAAAAGCCTCAGAGAAACACAGAATGTGGAATTTAAAGTTGCTTTTATAATCCTAAATTTCTTTGACAACAAGACAAGGTAATTCCTGACAACACCCAGCTGACCTCAAAGAAGATGATGAGCTTTTTTTTTTTTTTTTTTTTTTTTTTTTTGTTATTTAGCATATTTTTATTTTTATTTTTTTTATTAATTTATTCTTGTTACATCTCAATGTTTATCCCATCCCTTGTATCCTCCCATTCCTCCCCCCCCCCATTTTCCCATTATTCCCCTCCCCTATGACTGTTCCTGAGGGGGATTACATCCCCCTATATATTCTCATAGGGTATCAAGTCTCTTCTTGGCTACTTGCTGTCCTTCCTCTGAGTGCCACCAGGTCTCCCCCTCCAGGGGACATGGTCAAATGTGAGGCACCAGAGTATGTGAGAAAGTCGTATCACACTCTCCACTCAACTGTGGAGAATATTCTGACCATTGGCTAGATCTGGGAAGGGGTTTAAAGTTTACCACCTGTATTGTCCTTGGCTGGTGCCTTAGTTTGAGCGGGACCCCTGGGCCCAAATCTGCCTATCATATTGTTCTACTTGTAGATTTCTAGGACCCTCTGTATCCTTTTATTTTGCTGTTCTCCCATGCGTCTCTCATTTAGAGTCCCAATAGGATGCCTTCCCCTCTGTCCCAGTTTCCTGGTAAGTGAAGGCTTTCGTGGGACATGCCCCTTGGGCTAGTAGTGAGTATATACCATTTGATTCTTTCTGCTTCTGGGTTAACTCACTCATTATGATCATTTCTAGCTCAATCCATTTATCCACATATTTCGGGAATTCCTTGTTTTTAATAGCTGAGTAGTATTCCATAGTGTATATGTACCACAGTTTCTTTATCCACTCTTCTACTGAGGGACACGTAGGCTGTTTCCATGTTCTGGCTATTATGAATAAGGCTGCTATGAACATGGTTGAGCAAATTTTCTTGTTGTGTGCTGGAGCATCTTCTGGGTATATTCCAAGGAGTGGAATAGCTGGGTCTTGAGGAAGCCCTATTCCCATTTTTCTGAGATAGCACCAGATAAATTTCCAAAGTGGCTGTACTAGTTTGCATTCCCACCAGCAATGAAGGAGTGTTCCTCTCTCCCCACATCCTAAGATGATGAGCTTTTAGATTTTTATTTCCTGTAAATAAAAAGTTCCTATTTGAATCTTATGTACTGTTCTTCATTTATTTAGTTTCATTTTGAGTAATTATTGCCAGTAATGGTAAAAGTATTTTTTGTTGTTTATATTTTTACATTATTTAAATTTATTTTCATGCACTTAATGTGATTTTTTTATTTATTTGTTTGATTGGTTGACTTTTGTGACACAGATCCTTGTTCTGTATGTAGCGCAGGCAGAACTTGCCTGAGCCTTCTGAGTACTAGGATTACAGGTGGGGCCACCATGTCCAGCTCTTGAATAATTCCTTTTTTATCTGACATTAAAAAATGAAAATATGATGTGAATAGTTTTTAAAATGAACATACACTATAAACTAAAAAGAGTAACTAGTGTGGCCACTAAGTGAAAGGGATATTTGAAATTCTCTTTTGCATGCATTTTATTTATGTTTGAGTTAAACAGAATTATTCCTGCTGTGCTATTGAATAATTTATGGAAGAGTATTCATCCTTTCTAATATTGAGAATAAGACATAGGCTACTTGCACTATGATGGGTCTGCAGCTGAATCAATCAGAACACTTCTTGATTATAACTGCATGTTGGCTCCTACCTAAAACCATGTAAAATGTTTACGTAACTATCTTGATCCCATATAGTCCAGGGGAAAAAAATCAAGTTGGAAAACATGTATTCATGAAAACAATGTTGCATACACTATAGAATAGAGTATTGGGTGTTTTGGGAATCTTTCACTTCCCTGTGATGCCTGGACATACACACTCAGAAGTTTAGGGACCTAGAATAAATGAATTAACATCTCTGGTACTTTCCTATCCATAAAATGATCTGGAGTCTAAGGGTGAGTTGAGCAATTATTAGAATGCAGTAAGATGAATTCTGTAAAGCATTTCTGCTTCTGTTATAACTGTCATTTGATGGAATTACTGGTTTAAGTTCTTTTATTTTATTATTATTCACTTAGAATAATAATAATTAATAAAAGTATTATTATTGTTGGACATATATGTGTGTGCAAATCATGTAGGGAGGTGGCACATGTCAGGGTGCATATGTGAAGTTCAGAGGTCAAATTTCTGGAGTCAGTTCTCTGCTTCTACCGTTGTATTATTTTCTGGAATCAAGCTCAAGTTGCTAGGCCTCTGAAGACAAGTCATTCTTTTTGTACTGAAGAATGTCACTGGCTCTTAGTTCACTTTATCGATAAAACCAGGGAAGTGCAGAAGACATTTGGTACAACCTGAGGTTACCTCTTGGAACAGAGTTGGAGATTGTTGCAAGTGTGCATTTAAAAAGAGGTATGAGCACAGACACAGTCAGACCTCTGCTCTGAGGAGCCTCAGCCTGAGCAAATCCCTCATTCCTGAACTCAGACCACTTCTATTGAAGTCTATCTAATGGTGGTTTCTTATGAGTTTTCACTTAGAAATTAGGCAGATCTCCATGAGTTCAAAACAAGCCAGGGACAGATTCTGTCTGAAAAAAAAATAATTAGACTTCCTTTCTCACATAGAAATGAAGAAGCAAATTAAAAATAACTGGGATATGTACAGGTTTTTAACAAATAATCCACTGCTGGCAAAGGTTTACTAGGGATGAGCTTTCATTCTTATAGGATTTTAGACCTGTACACTGATGTCAGAGCCTCACAATTCATTAGAAACTTTGAAGACATACAATTATTTTCACAATCACAGCCCTGATGGTGGCCTGTGGAGGCAGCTTACAGTGCTGTGTTCTCCAGCGTAGACCACTCCATTGCTTTCTCCCCTGGAGTTGCTGCATTACCAGTAGGGTTTGCTAGCAGCACATCATCAGCCAGGCACCACCAGATCTCCAAAACAAAGAAACTGCTGAGGCTGAATTAGGTGCACTCGCTCTAGGAACGAACGCAGTGATGCCATAAAACATCAGGACAGTAGAACAGAGATACAGCAAAGCCTTGGCTAATTTTCTTTATTTCCAAACATTAGAATATTCGTGTCTGTTGCTTATTTTACCTCATTTCCTGTATCTTTGCAGGTTTAGTAACCATCCTAGAGATATGTGCAGAGGTGGTCAAAAGGGAAATTTAATCTATTGAGATTTAATGATAATACAATTAGTAGTCATTGGGCCTCATATGTAAGTATTGATGGTTGTGCTCTCTTTCAATTTCCACTTAGATATGCCATTGACATAGTCTAAAAGCAAAAATATATTGTAGAATTCTCTTTTTATAGCATCTTTGAATTTTATGTAACTTAACACTACATGAAATTGCTTAGATTTAATTTTGAGACAATGACTTACAGCAACATATTCAAGATTACTGTTAATGTAATGTTATTTAAAGAGCATTACTTCAAAATTATTAATACACGAGAGTGTCTATTGCTTGGCTCTTCTGAACTTTAATGTCATTTTGTCTTTCTAATTAGGAATGGTTTTATTGAATGATAAAACTATTTCTTTTTTTAAGAGGGAATTCCTGGAAACCTTAGCTGGAAGCCATGCTCTCCTCTCTTAGTATAGATGCATTTTTCCTTTTGGATCATTGAGAAGAGAAGTATTGTTTTGTTTTGTTTCTTCATCTACTTTGAGCCACTCTTTGTTGTTTGAGTTATAATGAGCCTGTGGGTAACTTCTGGGAATCCCTTTATGACCTCAGGTGCCCTCAGTTATTACACTCAAGTTTGGAAATGGTCCATTTTATCTCTGAGCTTCAGATCTTGACAATAAGCATACACAGGTTTTAAAGATTTGTGTTTATCTTTTATTCATGTATGTGTGAGTGTATTCATACATGCTTGGATGCCAAGGAAGGCCAGAAGCAGCATAGGATACCCTGGAGCTAGAATCATCAGCAGCGATAAGCTGCAGATCCTAGGCTCAGGGAACTTACATTTGCCCTCTGGAAGAACAGATTGCTGAGCCATCTCTCCAGCCCTAGCACTCATAGAATTTAGCTCAGCTCAAATATTCCTTTACAAAGCTTCCTCAGCAGTTTGTTTCTTTACAATGATAATTACGATGGTTAAATTTTAGAAATATAAATTTGAAAACTATAATATTTTAGTTAAAACTTGAATAAGGATTTCTCCTTCATTTAGCTGTTCTATTTGTCCTGTGAGATAGAAAAACTGATACTTCTGGAAGACACTTGCTGAACCCAAAAGCCTCCTTTACTATTTGTTTGTTGCTTATTTTTTGCCTTTCAAGACAGAGTTTCTCTGTGTGGCCTTGGTAGTCCTATATGCACTCTGTAGACCAGGTTGGCCTCAAACTCACAGAGATCTGCCTGCTTCTGCCTCTCAATGTGCTGGGATTAAAGGTGTGTGCTGCCACATCCAGTTCTCCTTCACACTTAAATTTCAAAGGACATCCACATTCTATGAATATATTTGCATTCAGTGTCAGAAACAAGGAATTAAAAAACAGGGTATTTACTCTGATCACTGCATTTAATGAACTACATGAGAGTGAGAGCTGGGTATAACTGGATGCTTACTTTAATTAAACTTAGTCCCTTCGCATACTATGGAACTTTCACAGCTTTTCTCAAATATGGTTTCCTGGTCTTCAAAACTGATAAATATACACATTGAAGGTCAAATAGGAATAGAATCACTTAGCATTGTGTCTCACAAACATTTCCATCAATAATCTATCCCCCCAGCCCCTCATAACTCTGTAGTTAGCTCTAGTCCTAGGTATTTCACTGTTCCTCCTCCTACTAACAAGAATCTCTGTCCCAATGCTTAGCACCTACTAGGAGTTATCAACCTTCATTATGAAATAGTCTCTTATTCATGTGTTAAAAATATATTAAACTTCACAGCTAATTGACTCAGACTAATTACGTGTGAAATTACTAAATAAGTTACCCATGTTCATCGGTATCTTGCACAAATTTTCCCAATAACCTTTAAATCTGTTTGTGAAATTCTGAGTCCAAAATAGCAAGTAGGTGTGCTTTCATATTGTTATGTAGTAATAATACCCCTCATGAATCCTTATGTATAATTCTGCTGAGCTTATGATATCATAGGTTCAATCATTAAAAGTACTGGTTAAGTACAACCATTTGATGCATATTTTAATCAGGCAGGAGAGAGATATTGATGAACCAGAAATACATCTTCCTTGTCCCAGTGAATATACTGCTTTGGAACAAATATAGATAATACAGATTGATTTTACAAGAGCATTTTTATTGAGTAAACAGATCTTATTGTTTATGATTCTAATAATTTCACCTGCTCTTCTTCATAGTGGAATGTTGACAGGGTGTGTGAAGACATCTGCCTACATTACAATGTGTACTCTGTGTACTGTGCTGGAAACAGACATAATGTCTCAAATGACTGTTGTAAATGCAGTGTCCTGCCTAGAATAAGATGAGGTTTTGCTTTTCCATTTGACTAATTCAGTTCCAGATATTTCTCAAGTTGAAGAGATCTTCACATTATTGGGCTTCCTGTAAGTTAACTTGATGCAGCTGTTCATACAAAGGTTGGAAAACCAACTGAAGAAGCTGTTCGCTTTCATATTTAATGCTCTGGTTGACCAAACCATCTCTTCATGGCTGGCTTCCAAGACAGTATTATTACCAAGGGACTATCATATAGTTTCCTGGGTGTTCTTTGGAGCTGTTACAAGCTGTTGGCAGGTGTGTTAAACTTTCTAGCATTTTTGAAGAATGTAAGCCTAGCTCCTAATTAAATTCTCATTTATGGTGTTTTTGACACAAACTGTTACAAATTTAGAAGAAAATTAAAGCCGACCTCAGTGACATCATAAGTCCACATTCTCAGTGGGAGCATGATTTGCTATGTTGTGGGCTTTGCATTCCCCCATTTGAAGTGCCACAATTCAGTGATTGTGCGCATGCCTGGTGGAAATAATACTAAGAGAAATTTCACTAAAAAAAAAAAAAAAAAATTTAGGGAACTTGTTTGGTGGTTCTAGAAGGCAAGTGTAACTACTGCTATACAAACCATGACAAGTTGTCCTCTGTTAAGTGAAGGCTGTCATCTTTGACCAGCTGTGCAGATGTGGGAGGAACACAGATGGAGCAGTGAGGGAGGAACGGGACACCCACTCAGCCAGCCAGATCAGCCAAGTCAATCCTGACAAGCAATAGGGTTCTAGATGTCACAATCAGTTAGGCTTTATTGTAAGCTTTTAGAAACCTGTTTTTTTGTTGTTGTTGTTGTTGTTGTTGTTGTTGTTTAGTTGTTTTTTGTTTTTTGTTTTCCTAATGAGAGACAGAAAGGAGAGGGAGAGAATTCTATAATCAGAATATAGTGTATGAAAAAGGATCTAATTTCAGTGAAAAGAAAAAAAAATTTAGTGGAGAGTGAGGTATGACTTTCACACACACTCTGGTGCCTCATATTTGGCCACGTCCCCTGAGTGGGGAGACCTGATGGCACTCAGAGGAAGGATAGCAGGCTACTAAGAGGAGACTTGATGCCCTATAAGCATGTACAGGGGGAGGAGGTCCTCCTCAATCACAGTCATAGGGGAGGGGAATAAGGGGGAAATGGGAGGGAGGGAGGAATGGGAGGCTACAAGGGAGGGGATATCACTGAGATGTAATATGAATAAATTAATAAAATAAAATTTTAAAAAAATACAAAAAAAATCTTTGTATTTGATACTTAGAAAATTTTACACATGTGTTTACTGAATTTAGTGATTGGTAATTTACACTCATGCCTAATCCCTGATACCTGCTGTAACTGTAACTCACTTCTCAACAAGAGCCATTCTATTTAATGTCATTTTTTAAACAGTCCACTGAATTCAGTTAAGTTTGCTTGCACAAGCCTTAATGGAGGGTTATTTACCCCATTATGGTAAATTACTTTACCCCACTATAGGTGACATAGCAATGGCTGCAATACTAAAGAATATTACATCCTCCCATATCCTCTCAGTGAGCAGCTAAAGCCGATTGTCACAACTTCTCCCTCTGAACAGTGAAATTGTTCCAGGATATGTCACACTGCACAGTCTTTCTCATATGTTATACTACCTTCAAACTTTTAGACTAATATGTTTAGGTTGAATCAACTTTTGTAGATTATATACACAGAATTTATGTTTTTGACTTGAGAATTTTGAATTTTTAGACGTTCTCCTCTTTCAGTTTATTTAATGAATAACTTATTAATCAATTATAATATGAAAATTAGATAACGAAAAGTGATTGTCATAATATGCTATGTGATATGTGATAATATCATACAGATCTCATGATTTGTAGCCACTCCCTATGCTTTTTTTGTCTTTTTATATCTTTTAAATATTTTTTTAAATTGTAAAACTTTTGGGACATTCTAGAAATTGAGTGTAGGCCCTCATAAAACAGAAAAGTACTCCACCCCTAAGCAGTACCTCAAGCTCCATTGATTTTGTGTTTTGAAACATGGTTTCATTACATTTTTTAGGATGGCCATGAAGTCCTTTTTGTAACTTCTTTGAAAGGGACTTGTGATTTTCCTGAAATGGCCTCTGGAGGAGCTCGCATTAGAGCTCTGTGTCACTTGCCCTAACTATCTTATGTATTTTCTATATTACATTAATAGGAGCAGGATGTGGTGGCACACTCCTTTAATCCCAGCACTCAGGTGGGCAGAGGAAGGCAGATCTCATTGAGTTTGAGGCCAGCCTGGTCTGTAAAGTGAGTCCAGTAATTGATAGGAATCCTGAAGCACTGATAATCTAGCACACTTTACTAAATGTACACAGATATTTTGAATCATTTGCCAATGTGTGGTTGCTTTCTGCTTCTACATTTCTTTCCTATAATGGTGGAAGGAAAGTAATTATTCATTTTGTAAAAACAATATATAGAAAATCAATGATGCATCATATAAAACAGTTATGATTAATGACTTATATTGTCAGGAAAGCATTGTTTTGTGGTTGAAAAGCTAATTAATTCATCAGTAACAGATTTCTATTAAATCCAGCATGAGGGTTCACTCTTCACAACTTCAGGGTATTTGATGAGACTATCAGAGGGAGGCATTCTTGCCTGCATGCTTTCTGCCTTGTAGAGATGCTATAGTGACCTTGACGGATTTTATATGTCTCCATTCCAGGAGGGAAATCGAAAGGCTTTTGTTATCCTATATGTATTTTGAAGGATTATTACTCCATAATATGTAAAATGAAGGAATGAAGGTGTGTGTGTGTGTGTGTGTGTGTGTGTGTGTGTGTGTGTGTGTGTGTGTGTGTGTGTGCCAGAAAGGAAAATATTCACCCCTGCCATCGTTTCTCTGGAACTGTTCACTCTGTATTTGGAAATAGGGTGTCTCTCTAGGGCCTGGGATTCACTAAGTAGTATAGGCTGTCGGATGGCCAAGCTCCTGGGACTTACCTGACCTACTTCTCCAGGACTGCGATAATAAGGGGTTCTTACCATACCTGATTTCTTATGTGAGGTCTGGGCTCACGCTTGTTATCTTGCTTCCACTGAAAGTATCTTCCCACCTTAGCTAAAGCCTCGACCCCTTTAAAGTCATCTTAATTTGCTTGAGCCCAGCCTTGTTTAGAGCTGTGGCATAATACAGACCCCCAAAATAAAGATATTTTGTTTTAGTGTCTCTGTACAGTTTCCTTTATTTAGCGTACCCGTGTTTTAAATATAAGTAAGAAAATAGATTGATTTGACCATGAAATGCCCTTGATTGCTTGCAGGGTGCAGTACTAAAGATCACGTGACAAAGTCATAGCTAAATAAAAGGTCTGAGGTCACATCCTCTTCCAACTAAAATATAAGCTACTATGGTAATTCCCTTTTACTCATGTGGGACTCATTCCCAAACTCCTACTGCATCGCTGAAACTTCACAATACTAGCTTCAATTGAAAGTATGTGTTTTCTACATAAGCATAGCTCATATAAAGGTTAAAATGTAAATTAGACACCATTAAGAGATTAGTGACAATTAAAAATAATGAAGCAGAATAATTATAACAATACACATACAATACATTTAAAGAAACCTTACGAACTACTTATTACTAGAATTTTAATCTATTCAGGCTGCATGTAATTATGAGTAATTAAAATCATGGAGGACAGAACAGGAAGTGGAGGAGCACTGCATTTGGGGTCTGTTCTAATACTTTAGTCAAGTTTCAAATGATTTTGGCCTAAAAGTACATTCATGTTTGTGTTATACTTTGTTATGATTTTATTCAACAAGTTTTTCAAAATGTGTGAAATGACCATGTGGAAGTGGCCACTAAACAATGATCAATATATATGAAGTCATTACCACTCATAATGTTTGTAAATCATTCCTTTTTTGTGATACTGTCACATTATTTATCTGTTGGGCTTAGACCAGTAGCTTGAAAGGAAGCACAAAGGAAACTTGTCGGAGCTGATGGAAATATTCTCTGCCTTGACAAGTGAGGATGTCATGGGTGCTCACATCATGGAAAACTTGTCAAATTATTAATTTTAAACACAGGCGGTATAATGTGTTTCATGTGTACTACGACAAATTAAATTTGGCAAAAGATATAGAGATAAAAATCATGCCTTAGTTTGTATGAAAGTCAGTCCCCACTCTCCACTCTCCACTCAACTGTGGAGACTGTCCTGTCCATTGGTTAGATTTGGTTTGGGGTTCAAAGTTTACTGCACGTTTTGTCCTTGGCTGGTGCCATAGTTTGAGCGGAACCCCTGGGCCCAAGGGATACCTGGTGGCCCTCAGAGGCTACCAAGTAGAGACTTGATACCTTATGAGCATATACAGGGGGAGGAGGCCACCCCAGTCACAGTCATAGTGGAGGGGAGTAACGAGAAAGCGGGAGGGAGGGAGGAATGGGAAGATAACCTGGGATGGGATAACTATTGAGATGTAATATGAATAAATTAATTAAAAATATATTTAAAATAAAATAAAAAATAAAAATTCATTTCCACAGAGACTTTGAAATGAAAAAAAAAAAAATCATGCCTTAAAGAATTAAGTATATAAAAAAGCATGCCCAAGCATTTATCATCACATTGGACAGATGTGCAATTATTCTGTCATATTACCACTACAAGTATAATATTCATGGACATGGTACTCAATATCTTTGCTGGTGTCAGGTGTCAGCATGAGCTATGAAGAATCTTTCACTGGCGGAATCCCACAAAACACTTGTTGAGCATCAACGAGCCAGAAAACGCAAAAGAAAATGAAGGATGTGCTTACTCCTGCTGAATACAACAACTTGACCAACACCCAGCCCTGTAAGAGAATAAAAGTTAGGATATTTGAAATGGCTCAGAGCTAAAATGCTTGTAATGCCAGTAGCAATCAAGAGGAATGGAAATCAGATCCCACTATACATGGACATGTCAGGTGAGCATGGAGGTCTGTCTAGACTTCCAGCACTCAGAACAGAGCCAGAGGGCTCCTGGAGCAAGCTGGCTGGCTAGCTAGCCTGGCACTTTTGGTGAGCTTTGCTTGAAATTGAATTCCTTACCTCAGTGAATAGGGTGAAGATTGATGAAGCTTCCACATATGGGCACATTTGTGTGCATGTTATCTACATATATCCCCACATAAATGCATATCACCGAGAGATGCACATTAAAAAAAAAAAAAAAAAAAAAAAAACTATAAGGGGAAAAAAAGAGTAAAAGGAAACTGCTGTGTTTTCCCAAAGATAGTAATTTAAGCTTTTTAGTAGTCAGAGGACTTGAGAACAGCAAAGACCTCTCAAGATATCAGGCTGATTTTCAAGCAGGTTAGGAAGCTGCAGAGGACCAGGAGTTTTCAAAGAAAGAAGTGATAAAAATGAACATGCTCTTCACGGAGCTATTTGTTTCCGTCTCTTGGCAACAAGTGTGTAGTAGTATTCAATAAACATGTGTTAGCTGAAGTAAAGAGCCTCAACATTTGCAGTTGTAGAGTTGCTAAGCAACTTACCAGAATATAGTAGTTAGTGACTCTTGCTGGTCTCTGGCTGCCTTATGGTCTGTCTGAGAGCTAGACTGAAATAATTTCCTTATAAGTAAGCTACTTAATTAAAAATAGCTAAACTAGTATTATAAGAGCTATTGGTAATATTCGGTAGTAATCTCCTTTCATAAAATATTATAAATTTCAGTTTATTTCTGTTACACAGACAAGCATTTTTAACGTAGATATTCCCCCTCCTTTAAGAAAGAGAAATATAAATAAATATGGATCATGCAGATAAGTTTGTATAATAATTAAATATAGCACATATATAATATAAACTTACTGAGTATATATTAATTTCCATAATAATAGAATATAAAAGTTATAACGTATTCTCTAACATTTAGAATTCTGGAAAACAGGTATCTGGAAAAATCCAACTGCAGTAAGTGTTGATAGATGTCTGTATTTGTCCATTTGTGAAATGAGAGTTAATCCAGATTAATGAGAACGCATATTCCAGCCTCTGAGCAATGGTTTTTTTGTTTTGTTTTGCTGTAATCATATTTAATCCCTTATCACTAATCTCAAAGGTTAATACTGGCATTGACCCTTCATAGATAATGAAACTGGGTTTGTAAATGCCACCTGCATGATAGTTGGTAACTGGAGAGGCAAATGTTGTCACTTAGCACTGTTTGCTGCTACATTGTTGGCTCTATTACATTGGTTTGAGCATTGTTTAAACTTAGAAATCTGACTCTCTGAAACTAGAGCTTCAGTGTTGCTCAGTGGTGGAGAACCTGCTTAGCACACAAGGGGCCCTGCATCCAACAGGGAGACGCACATGACTGAGAAAGAGGTGGTGAGCTTGAGAGCTAGGCTGAGCAAGAAAGGGAGAGAGAGAGAGAGAGAAGAGGAGAGGAGAGGAGAGGAGAAGAGAGGAGAGAGAGGAGGAGGAGAGAGAGAGAGAGAGAGAGAGAGAGAGAGAGAGAGAGGGAATAAGAGAAAGCCAAAGAGGGACACTAAGAGAGACAGAGACAGAAAGAAATGCAATAAGACCCTAGCATTAAAACGCTGAATGGCCACCATTTCTGGATTCTTTGGGGTTTTCCAATGATCATGTGCAATAAAGGCCACAGAAGGGGCAGTGAGTGTGGCCCAAATCTCCAGGTTCGTAGTGAAAAACCTTTCTTTTACTCTTGAAACTGGGGGCCAAGGAGGATGTGTTAATCACATTAATTAGAAGAATGAAATTAGAAAATTCTTTCGAGGACTTTACTTCCTCTTATATCTCATTCTTCACAATGAGATAGAAAACATGAATAAGAGCCTGCATACATATTATGGCTATGGTCTACATATGATATTTCTAATTCTTCCTCAGGGTTTTACATCCTCACAAGAATTTGAATTCTTATGTATTTCTTCTTTGTTTAGCATTTTCAATGGAATGTTTTTTTTTCCCTAAAAATTATTCCATTAATACATGGGTGGCCTATTGTAGTTAAAGTTTGTGACAAAATTTTAATAATAGAACCTGTGCCTGGATTTTAGTCTTGTTTCCCTAATGAATTGCTGTGCCTCTGGAAAATTGTAATATCAACATTTCATCTTTCCTTTGCTCCTCAGTAGGGACCACCCACTTCATAGTATAGTTGTGAGGATGAAAATCAGACAGATTTAAAATATTTCAAGTGCCTCATGCTACATTAAGGAATGTCTCTGCTTTTACCAATATTTTCCCTGCTCTCACACAACTTCTGATTGCATTTTTTTTTTTTTACCTCTGTTGGACAAAAGAAAAAGAAAGAGATTAAGGCTGTCTCAATGGTTAAGACCACTCTATCCTTTTGTAGGGGATCAGATTCCAGTTCCCTGAACCTACATGAAATTTCCCAACCATCTTTTACTACAATCCTAGCAGATCCAGTGCCCTTTACTGACTTGAGTGGGAATAGTTTCAGGCAAAGTACTTATGCACATAAAATGAAATATATTATCCTAATTTCTTTTCAAAAATGAAGATAGGACTGGATAACTGTCTCAATGGTACCGAGCAGGCGCACCGCTCCTCTGCAGGCCCTCACCTCAGGTCCAAGCATCCACATCTGGTGGCTCTCAACCCCCTCAACTCCACCTCCAGGGTCCAGCCTTCTGGCTTTCTGGCTTCTGTGGCATACATACAGAAAGACACATACATATAGATAAGTAACATGACTCTGTACAACCATACTGAAGGTAGAAGGAAGTACATAATGACAGGATATAGGGAAAGGGTGGGGTCAAGTGAGGAGGAACTAAGGAAATAGGTGGTGTGGGTCCAGTGAAGTTCATACATAGACCTCCTTTTCTATGTGTGCTCACACGTAGATCTTTTCTTGCTTTCCTACATCTTGCCACACAGGGAAAATTCAGTTTCCTCTTGCAACGTTCTGCCTATTCGTATGGAGCATGTAGATATTCCGTATTTAAATTTGCTAACTATTGAAACTTAGGGACTTAAGAAAGCGATTTGCTGGTTAAAATATAAATAACCATTAAAAAAATTGGTAAGTAGACTCATCACATTCCTAACCCTCACCTCCATTCAAAGTGATATCAATTTGATAATCCTTGATATAAAACTTAAATGAGGTAATAGCCTTTTGCTCAGTAAAAGCATTATTCTTTACCCAGTACATTTGTCTTCAGAAGGGTCAAATGTATAATTTCCCTGCCAAACAATATTGCTTTTTTCCATATTATAGCTATTTTGGCCAGGTTGTAGGTTAAAAGCAACTTTGAACACTGTCTCTTTCAGTTGCAACTTGGGTGCTTTAAAGAAAATCTTTAAACACATTTCCGTGTTAAGTTAGTTCAGCCTTTGCAAGGGAGAATTTACAAGGCTTTCTGGAAAGCACAGTTGGAGATTGCTTTTTTATGGTTTCACTTTGAGCAAATTTATAGGCATAATCTGAATATGAACTATTTCTAAGATTAACAATGCCCTCCTTAAATACTGACCATGGTTAGGAATGGACATATTAAAATTTGAATTTTTAAAAATCACCCAAGAGCTACTATTCCTTTCAAGGGCAGATATAAGCAGAATGTAAGACTCTAATGAAAATGGCATTTGAGTCTGATGTTAACGACTTCTATCTACACTTGTATTAGTACTGAAAATGTCCATGGGAGCATTGAAAACTTCTTACATTTAGTTTCTTTGTTCTTCTAGCTTCCAGATATATTTCTGACACTAACATTTCAGAAGAGTAGGAATGTTTGTAGATATATGTTAATGTATATGTATATACATATATGCTATTTACATGTAATCTTACATATATATTATGTTCTTTGAGATTCATAGCTATTATTTTAAAGATTCATGCTGAGCTTTATTTTCCAATATCAATCATATATTATTTGTGGGCAGTAACTTCCATTTTAGAGAATAAATTCAGTTCTTTATGTATCAATATATTTATAAAAAGTCATTTTTCTACCTTATTAAATTAGGTATCTAAAATATTGATAGATAATGCTAAAATATTGTTGGGGTTTTGCTAGCTAAAGCCTTAGTTAAATTTAATTATTTTGAAGACAGAATAGCAATCATTCTATGATGTACTAAACCGTCTTTACAGTATGTTTGCAGATAGCAAAGTTTGCTGAATCCTGTGCTGAATTATAGTTATTCAAATTAAAATTAAATTTGCCAAGCAACACTGTTGCAAAATATGTCTCTTTCTGAGGTGATTGCAAAAACTACTTTTTTTTTTTTTTTAAATATATAAACAAGCCCAGTTTTTACGTTAAATGGAATAAGATCTATTTTATTCTGGAGCCATTTTGAGTGAATATGGCCTGGGAAAACAGACTTAGGTCACCTCACACATTCCATGTTCCAGTGAGGAAGTAGCTTCCTGAAGTCTTACAGTCTATACATAAGAAAGAAAGTCATCCATGAATGCCAATTTAAAATACATTGGTATGTACGTCACAGAGGTGGTTCAGCAGGATCGGGAAGCATTGCTGAGGCCCTAACATGTTACCTGACTATATTCTTGGCTTTTGGGTTGATTTATTTTTTAATCTCGTACTAATAGGATTTTACTTGTGTCACAAAGTTGAGCAAGGAATGGATATTCTAGGGTTAAAACTAGTCCAGCATATAGTAATTAGCTCCGAATCTACAACATTCTTATCTCTCCACAATACTGAACTTCAAATCAGTCAGTCAGCTTTTGCACACATGGATTCTTTCTGGGAATTCACATAGTTAAGTCTTACCCAAATGGATTGATTATAAGAAACAAAAATGATCTCATTTTCATCCATAGTTTCTTTGGACTGTGAACAGTGGAGACTCTTTTTCTTTGCCCCATGTTGCCAGGGGTCACATATGTTCTGTGTGTTTGTCCATTGTTCCTGGCTTGGGATGAGTCCTTTCCCAGCCAGTTGCTGCACTCACCTACCCTTCTCCTCGTCAGATGCTACAACAACTTACTATACCCTTGAGTGCTTACAGAAAATACAAGTCTACTTCCAGCAGGTCTAGAGAACAAAAAATCTAAGTCTTTCAGTGTCTGCTACGGGCTTACTCCTTCAGTAACAGCTGCCTTACTAAGTTCACAAGCAAGAAATAAGAACAAAGGGTGTCTTATAGAGATCCAGTTATAAGGTCACTATTACGGTGTATGAAGACTCTCCTCTATGGACTGATCTCCTTAGACGTACGACTTTCTAGTATCTTTACCATGGATGAATGATTTCAGCATATGAATGATAATGGTTGGGTCGTGAATATTCACCTTTAAGTTACAAGTGTCACCAGTGAGCCATCTGGAAGCATCCTTGTCTGTTGTTTTGACCAACTTCAGACATATATAAAGTAACCTCTGCCATATAACTAGCCTTCCCAATTTCAAGAGGTAAGGATGGTGATGATTGCAGGTATCACCTCTTATTCGGTGCAAGGCCCAAGTCAGCAGCTGTGTTCCAAGAAGATACAAAATGAGAAAGTTGTGGCCATGATTAGAAAGAAGAGTGTTCTACACAGATGACATAAGCAGCCCCTTAATATACTCACTAATTTAATTCCACCTGTATCTTAGAGTTTGGACGAAGACAACAGGAAACCGACTATGAAAAGGATTGCCTTGCTGTGGTGGCATTTTACTGTACCCTTCTCAGAGGACACTTAATCACATCTAAAGGTTGAGTGTAGACACATGATCAGTGTTTGTCCCCTTAGGGTTTGACCAAAACAAAACAAAACAAAACCAAAAATACAAACTCACCTCAGCAGCAGCAGCTAAAGTCTTCAAAGAACTGCATGTTTTCATTGTTTTCCAGAAAAATAGAACAGCAATAAGGATGGATCTCTGTCCAGCACATGATTCCTGGGCTCCAGCCTTGTTCTTTGTTTTTTAAGAAGTATTATGCCAAGATCGCCAGACCCCAAAAAAAGACCACCAGGACTCAATACCGATGCAATATACACAGGGTTCTGTATTAAGGGCTCAGAGATTCAGATCACTATCCTTCATGAAGCAGCAGGATAGGAGAATGATACAGGAGCTTCAAGGGTTTATAAAGAAAAACTGTAATTAGGCCTTAGGATCACAGGGAAGTAAGGAAAATCCATAAGCGGGGCTCCTGAGTCTCAGGAATGTAGACCTTCAGGCAAGCTGGGTGGGGACAGGATTTCAAGGAAAAGTTCTGATTCTCAGTAATTCAGGCAGGTTGGGTTCAGGAGGGGGTCCAGGAGGATGAATCTCCAGGGAAGTTGTTTTTATCTCAGAGGATCATTGGGTGTTAATTGTATTTAATTGTTCTAGAGGAGTTTCTGCAGAGTGCTGGCAAGTCCAGTTTATGACAGTGCACAATTACTCCCGAAACACAAGAAGGAGTGGGGTCACCTAGAGGACAGATTCTCAGACCACAACATTAAATGTAGAATATACATTCTATATAGAAAATGGCATCAATTTTGTCCCTGCAGAAGCAAATCTTATTTCTTAACCACATACTATTTAGATGAGGCTTTTGGAAGATAAGAGTTCTGGGGAAAATGCAGCAGATTAAACTTGGGTGAGGGCTGTTTTCATATGGTCCATATGGTCTATTGCCAAGAATGCTTTTTATTTTTTAATTTCAAAGCTTACAGAAAATAATTCAGCAGAACAACAACAACAAAATTAAAACTGTCAAAAAAAGTCTGCAGAAATAAGACAATATTAAAATATCTTCCCCTGACAATTTATAGGGAAAATATGGTGGGTGCCTTGATCTCTCCTACTTGATAAGAGTATAAAGTTCTTCAGCTAATGATAGATCTACAGACCTGGGGTTACAGGGGTGGGGAAGATGCTGCGGTGTTGGCGTTCTGCCTCCTTGTGACGTTCCCTGAAAGTTATTATCATGTTTCACACATCTTGAGAATCATAACATCTCATCTTTCACAAAAAATGTGTGAACATGCTAGATTTAGATCACTTGACTAATGAACTGAGGTTCCATTATGTGTGCATTTCTATGTACAACACATGCAAGACTTTGCCCACAGTGGACTGGTTCTGTTATTATGAAGAAAGACTGGATTACAAAACAAATGAGTTTCCTTCCAAATTGAGATCTAAGCTAAGAACATTATCAGTTTTAAATTTGATATTTCGATATTACTTTGAGTTGCAAGAAGATTTTTTAAATGTGAAAATGCATTTTAAGCTAATAATAATGTTAGAAAGTAATTCCTTCAAACAGAAAATGCATACAACTTTGTTTTTGTATCAAAAAAATAAATAAACTGAAGCCAACTTAGTATGTCACTGAGAGTATAATAAATCCTGCTGCTCAAACTTTCTCTACTGACTTGAAATGGCTTATTGTTATTTATATTTGAATACCCAAGTTCTAGTAAACACTCAGTAAATATTTGTTTCATGAATAAATTGGTATCTTCTTCCATAATTCTTGTAACATTAAGCATTCAGACCTAATTCACAATCTTCAGACAGCAGCTGAAATCACAGGGTGCTGTCTTCCATTTTAGACAGGAATTGCATGAGCTAGAAGATCTCCCATTATCCCAGGGGTAATTGAATGAAGAATAAAACCAGGAATGTTTGTTCCTGAGTGCTGAGTTCAGTATGCCTTCACAGCGGTGCATTTACTTGGAAACACCTATTAGTAGAAATGAGGGCACAGCCATCATTTCTAGAAGAGAAGGCAGATGTGCAGTGATAACGGAGGGGAGATTTGACTCAAGTAGCTGAATGAGGTAAAGGGACAAAGAAGGAATCTCTGAGGGCACCGTATTCCTCACCTACTCAATTTACCCGTTGGAATTGGAGCCCTTGCTGTTACCTTTAACCAAGATAGCAATGCTACTGTCTGCACCAGAGGTATTCATCCACAAGTACATGTAAAGAGCTATGCCTGAGGGTGGGCTTGGGTGATGAGTGCAGACATTGCCGCTGAATTCTTGGTGAGGTCCAAGTTCATAATTGTTGGAACTGAATTCATAATTTCCTATCCTTGAACCACCCTTGTCTTTCACTCTCAAAGTATCTTAGCCCCATAGCCCATGAGGATGATAAATTATGCATCATATTAGTGGGGAACCATCTCCTGAAGGGAGATGGACAATGGGAAGTCACCGAAGTAGGAAGTAATATTCATTGAGGCTGTTAAATACATTTGCATATTTAATTCTTATGATAGCTCTGTGGGAAGTTACTATTATTATAATGATCTTCATTTTATAGATGAAGAACATGAAGCAAAAAATGGTCCACAAATGTGTCAGAGTCATAACCATAATTAATAAAAGGGAAAAAATTGAATGAGGTCGTGCTTTCAAATGTGCAATATCAGCTTTGTGTTATATTTACTCCTGAATAAAAACACTGTATTCAGATAGAAGTATATGGCCATATAGAGACTTAGAACCCAACATCTATGCATATTGTCTGTCTCCTCTCCTATCTGTCATTGTCTCAGCAGTACAAATAATCAACAAACAAAACAAAGTCCTTGCTGTAAAAAGTTATGTGTCTTTATGATAGCAATTAGTATTTTGAAGGAAACTGATATAAAACAACACGAGCAAGTTTTGCTGGTTGAATGGAGTCGGAAGATGACTCCATGACTATATAACACATTAGATATATGTATAAAGAATTGCTTTCTAATTACTTGTTTATTTACTTTTCTTTACCAAGACCAAATAAACAGAAAAACACACCCAATATCCATTAGCCCTGTCCTCAGTTGGTTTTGGTGAGGTTTCAGGAAATTAAAATACGTATACTAAATTAGTAACAAGATATTTACTTCTGTGTTTGTAGAAAATCTCTGGGTGGATTTTTTTTTCTATAGATGTATTTTAATGTCATCAGTCCCTGTACTCTATTTAGACATGGCCTTAGTGTGTTCTGATGAGGATTTTGCTCCTATTACTAAGAGTCCATTTAGCTGATGTCCTATTCACAAATATCTTTCCTTACATGTAGCAAAGGGCTCAAGCTTATGGTTTTAATTAGGAAACTTGGGTACTGACTATAAAATGAACAAGCACTCTGGAGAATGTGGTTTATCCTGACATGAAATGGTGAGGAATCAGGATTGCTGCTGGCCTTAGCAACCTGAGTTCAATCCCTGGGATCCTTATGGTAAAAGGGAGCCAAATCCTAAAATATGTCCTTTGACCTCTATACACACACACACACACACACACACACACACACACACACACACACACACAAATATAATAAAAACTTCTTTAAAAAGTATTTGTTTTATACCCCATCTTGCTTTTAACCTAGTTGGAAAATGTTATGAAAATGTCACCCGAGTGAGAATCTTTATAGATCCATTAAAGTGGAATGTACTGTCGAGGTCCAGATGAGGCATATATGCTGCTATGTATGTCTCTTTCCTCTATTGAAATGCAATTTATTATCCTCAATAAGTAATCCTCTGAGAAGAATTCAAGTACTATGAAAATAAGAACCAAGAATGCAGCTGAAATGTGATACTGTGGGCGTGGAGAGTAAACTAGTGAAATGTGAATGGGAAATTCGATGACCCAAATGATCTGCCATTATTCTTCTGTCACCTCAGCCTGTATTCTCTTAAGAAACAAAAATAGAGAAGCATAAAGCCTTTAGATACAAAATTATGGTTCTTTTTCTTAAGGGCTACAGTTAACACCTTCTGGATAATTTATTGAATATGCAGTTCCTATTGTGTTTGGGAGACATTACTGAAATTGCTGTTTCCATTAACTATAATATTTAATTTATTATTTATTTTTAAAGGGCTCCTTATAAAAATACTTAATGAATGTAAATGTAATTGAAAGGATAGAATTTGTATCTTTTATGAAATGTAATTGAAAATCATTTTTGAGTGATTTTATATATATAAAATCACAGCTCAGAGATTTCCTTGAGTCCTTTCATTTATTGTACTTTGAACATTTAAATTTAAATTTAATTTTAATTTTTGAGAATTCTGTGCATTAATGAACTCTTTTTACATTATTTATGCCCCTTCCTCTCCCATGCCAACCCTTCCTGTGTCCTATTTGATTAAGGATATGTGTCCTTCATGTATAATTATGAAAAGGTTTTTATGTGTAAACATATATGTATGTATACATATGTGCACATACATACAATCTATTGAGTTTAATTAGTGTTGCCCATATGTATACATTTTTAGGCCTGAGACAAGGGGAGGGATAACCTACCAGGGAACTCATCCTTGGAGAAAACTCATTATTTGTTTTTGCCTGTAGCTCTTCTATTGATGGGCTTTCTTAGTTTGTGTTTCATTGCTGTGGAGAGACACAAAGGCCATATAGACTTTTATAAAGAAAAACATTTAATTGAGGCTGCCTTACAGTCTTAAGAGTTTCAGTCCATTATCTTCATGGTGGGAAACATGCTGTGAGACATGGTCCTGAGAAAAGAGATAAATTTCTACATCTTGGTCAGAAGGACGCAGAAGTAGGCAGTGTGCCACACTGGGCATAGATTGAGCATAGTAGACTGCACAGCCTAGTCCCACAGTGACACACTTCCTCCAACAAGGCCTCACCTACTCTAACAAGGCCACATTCCTAGTAGTGCCATTCCCTGTGAGCCAAGCATTCAAACACACGAGTCGATTGTGCCCATACCTATTAAAACCACCACAAAGGCCTTGGGAAAATTTCTCCCTTCAGTGTTGGCATGTAAACAGATACAGTCTTGTGAAGGTAATTTACAGACAACCATAGTGATGAGAATTTAGTGGTACAATTACTCTGCAATATCAAAAAGACACTCTCTCTCAGTCTTTCTGCCCTATCTTCTGCCATCGCTGAGTAGTCAGGTTTTGTTATAGATATTTTCCTTGAAGCTGGACAATCTAAGGTCATATCTTCTCTGCATTTTGACCAGTTGTGAATTTTGTAATAGAGTATATCTATTGTAAAAAGAAGCTTTTTTGATGAGGGGCAGAATATCCATTTACCTATGTGTATAAAAATAAATATTTAGAAGGTATCTAGAAATTATAGTAATTTGACAAAAAATGATAGTAGTAAAACGTGTCTAAATTCTTTTCTCGTGCTTGTGACTTTTCTAGCCATGAGTTCTTGGGTAGATTTAAAGTATCAGACATCTGCTCTCTCTTATTGGACAGGCTTAACACCCAATCATATAGCTGTGGTAATGCCCAAGATATAAATATCCAGGATATAAGTACCTCGTAGAATACCTTGTTTGGCTGCTTGGTGTGGTTCTCAGGTTGTACATCTGGATAGGACTCTTAATAACGTTAGTTCTGTGACAGCTTGCATAGCACCTTTCAACAGAATGAGAACTGGCCTCAGGAAATTAGTTTCCACATCAATACCAGCTTGTTCCTCCAAGTTCTATGAATGAACTATAAAGTACCTTTAGCAATAGGTTCTTACTTTCAAGTTCTATCAGACAGGTAATGGTGATAACAGCGGCTGAGAGGCTATTCTTGACTGTTAACTTGGCTATATTATCTGGAATGAGATCATATGGAATTGTCTAAAACCCAAGAGTATGGGTATACCTATGAGGGATTCTTATTTCTTAATTAAATCATTTGAAGTGGAAAGACCCACTTTTAATCCATATCTTTTGAGGTGAGAAGACACATCTCAAATCCAAATTTTTTTGAAGTTGGGTGACATAACTTTCATTACGGCCAACTTTTCTAGTGCTAGCTTGTATATAGGACATGGAAAGGGGAAGCTGTTGTCCTTTGCTTGCCTGCTCTCTGCTTGCAAGCTAATATTTCCATTCCTTCACTGGCACTAGAGCCTATGTCTTCAGGATTCCAGAATACACTGGATGAGCATTGGAGACATTCAGTGTAGTGGACTGAAAAAAACTACTAGATTCCTGGACCTTCTGTTAGTGGACAGACAGATTCATTCTGTAAATCTTCTTCCTCTAGATAATTATAACAAGTGCAGTGGCGGTTATTGTTTGGAATGTCTCTGGAACAATCCACTTCCCCAAGAAATAACTTGAAGGATGCTATCCTTTGTTTTTCACTGGGTTTTTGGATAAATAGACTATGTGTCCTAGGATGAGCATTGTCTCTTGTGTGTGATCAGTTCATTTAAATTATATATGTAGCATATATATACATATTATATGTATTTTTATGTAGACTTATAAAATGTTAATTTCTCTGTGGCTTTTTCAAGATCTTATCTTCGCTGTTCCTTCTTCTTGCTCACTGTCTATTACTCTACCTTAAGTCAGGTCCCTGCCACATTTTCCCCTTATCTTCTTCAATAATGCCTACCCTACAATCTCTCAATTTGGAGCTCTTTCTACTCCCTTCACTCAGTGGCCTCTTTTGACTCTCCTAGCCTCTGTAGCTACTCCAAATTATATACTCAAACCTTCAGAGTTAGAGTTGGGATTCTCAGATAGAAGGAGCATGAGGAATTTGTCTTTCTGGGTGTATATTGCCTCATTCAGTATGGCATTGTCCATGTTCATCTATTTAACTACTCATTTCATTTTCTTTTTAGAGATTTATTTATTTATTATTTATGCAGTATTCTGCCTGCATATACACCTGCAGGCAAGAAGAGGGAACCAAATCTTATTACAGATGGTTGTGAGCCACCATGAGGTTGCTGGGAATTGAACTCAGGACCTTTGGAAGAACAGCCAGTGCTCTTAACCTCTGAGACATCTCTCCAGCCCCTCATTTCATTTTTAAACAGCTAAATAGTATTTCATTTTATAAATGTAGCATATCTTCATTATCCATGAATAAGTTTGAAGGACATTTGGGTTGTTTTCTTTTCCTAGCAATGAATATTAATGAGAAACACTCTGTAGACTGTAGCGTCCTCTGGATGTATGCCAAAGAATGTTATAGCTAGTTCCTATAGTAGATATGGTTTGAGTGTCTTGAGGTTTCTCTACACTGATTTTCATAGTGTCCCCACCATTTTGCAGTCTCTCCAATGCCAAATAATATTTATTCCTTTCCTCTCATATTTCCCAATCTTTGATGTCATGGTTAGATTTTGCAGTTATAACTATTCATATTGGTATAAGATGAAATATCAAAGGTGTTTTAATTGACAGTTCGCTGATTACTAAGGATGTGGAACTCATTTTAAGATATTTCTTATGCATTTTAATTTCTCTTTATGAGAAGTCTCTGTTATATTTGTAACTAATTTTTGACCAATGTTTTATTTTTTGGACTCTTTTTACTTTGAGTTCTCAACATAGTTTTGAATATTAATCCACTATCAGATGTATAGCTTGTAAAGATTCTTTCTGATTATGTGGGCTTTCTGTTTTCTCAATGTCATAAATTGCTTTTTTCATGTACAGAAAATATATTTTAATTACATGAGGTTTTATTTTCCAGTGTTGGCATCTATTCCTGAGTAAACTGAGTGCTTTTCAGAGTGTCCTTTCCTGTGTCTGTGTTTTTATGTACTCCCTATGCATTCATCTAGCAGATTGGGAGTCTCAGATTTCACACTGATATTTTGATCCACCAAGAGTTGACATTTGGCCAGGGTGGTAAATATGGGTATCATTTTTTCCTTCTCCATATGTATATCCAATTTTTCTAGCAACATTTAGTGAGGATGCTGTCATTTCTCCAAAGTATATATTTGTTATTACTGTCAAATATTCAATATCTGTAAGTCTGTACACTCATGTTTGGGTTTCCTATTTTATTCCACTGATATACATATCGCTTTCTTATGAAACATCCTGTATTTGTTAAAATAGCTTTAAATTTCTTTAAGTATATAAGGGTAATTCCTTAATTTTTCTAAGGATTTCCTTGGCCACCTGCAGTCTTGTGTGGTTTCATATGAATTGTGGTTTGATTTTCTCATTTTTTTTTCTGTGAAGAATGTTGTGTGGGGTTTTGAATCTCTAACTAGCCTTTGGGGGATGCTTATGTTTACAGTGTTAATTGTATAGAGCCGTGGATCTAGAAGGGTTTCCCATTTTTTAGAATCTTCCTTAATCTCTTTCTCAGAGATTTAAAACTTTCTCTGCACAAGTCCTCCTTCTTGCTTAGGTTTATGTCTGAAAAGTTTGAGGCAATTATGAATGTGAATGCTCACATGATCTCTTTCTCAACATGTTTTCTATTAATGTATAGAAAGCTACTGTGGCTTATAGTTATCGTTCTATCCATCTACATTTCTGAAAGTTTTCATGTTTCTATAAGTTTTTGTGTGCAAATTCTCCTATGTATAAAATCATATCATGTGCAATTGTGGTTTATTTGCCTTATTGTCCTATTTGCATTCATTTAATTCCCTTTCCTGTGTTAATGTTTTAGCTAGTGCTTGAAGAATATATTTAAAAATGGCAATAGTGGCAGCCTTATCTCATTTTTAAATCATATTTTAATGTGATTTCTTTGAGTTTCTCTTTATGTAAAATTATGTTGACCATAGCTTCTCACAAATACTCCTCATTGTATTTATGTAAGTTTCCCCATTACTATTTTCCCTATGACTTTTATCATGAAGTCATGTTGGATTTTTTTTCAAAGATGCTTTCCAAATATTTTTGAGATTCTATGATTTTTGTGCTTAAGTCCATTTTTGTGGTTTATTACATTTATGTATCTTAAAACATCTGCTCATCCAGGATAACGTGTTTGTAGTCAAGGTGGATGGTCCTTTTCATATATGCCTTCATTGAACTTGTAAATGTTTTATTGAAAACCTTTCCACCTATGTAGATTTCTCTTTTGATGTGTCTTTAACAGATTTTGGTATTATAGTGATATTTGCTTCATAGCAGGAGTTCAATAGTGCTAGTCTTTATTTTTATTTTTTAATATCTTGAGAAGTATGGCTCGTAGTTCTTTCAAAATCTGATGGATAGTTTTCTGTGAATCCATTTGATTTTGAGTTTTCCTTAGTCAGAAATGTTCTACTCAAGTTGTTGATCTCTTCTTGGTTTAACTTTGGTTGCTTGGGTGTATTAAGAAAGAACCAAGCCGGGCGTGGTGGCGTATGCCTTTAATCCCAGCACTCGGGAGGCAGAGGCAGGCAGATCGCTGTGAGTTCAAGGCCAGCCTGGTCTACAAAGTGAGTCCAGGATGGCCAAGGCTACACAGAGAAACCCTGTCTCAAAAAACCAAAAAAAAAAAAAAAAAAAAAGAAAGGACCGAAATAGTTATTCAGATAATGAAATTGGATCAATGAGAAATGATGACCAGGCCGTGGCTATAGCATGTCATTATTTTTAACTATTTATAACCTTTTCTGAAACAAAACTACAAATACAATTTATTACACAATATTATATTCATCAAGTGTACTGTACCTAGAGATTTCTCCAGATTTTTACAGTCATTTTGTAACAAGTCCTTTCCTTTCAGTATCATTTGTGCAGTAAGCTTAGACACAGCTTCCATTCTGATATTCTGAGGTTTCTGAGATCATACAAAACTTATATCTGAATCATCCAAACTTATGAATATTCTCACCAAGGCAGTCCTTTAACTGTGGGAAATGAGATTTGAGTATCCAATGAGACGAACTTACTCACAAACTATAGTGTTAGATACTAGCTTTGTCTTTTGTTTCTGAGCACTAAAATGATAGTCCTTTGATACAAGACCGACAGAGTGGGGTTTGTGTTTAGCACATAATAAGCACTCAGTGTAAACAACGGTGCTTTTGTTACCATCCCATTCACAGATATAGTTGAGTAACCTTTTGTAGAATCCAGATACACATCAGTGGGCTTCTCAGTGCTGTGGACATCTGGTGCCAGGATGCAGAATGGAGGGAACCCCAGGTGGACTGAGCAGAGGTCCTCTTCTGGAGGAGATTGCCACAAGTGTTCAGAAGACATCTTTAATGGGCTCACAAAGCATTTCATTGGATTGGGGTTGCAGCGAAAAAATATATATCAACTGAATGTGATTTCCTCTAATCAAATAAATGATGAAGAGTTCAAACTCAAACCATCTTTCCACCTTTTCAATTTTAGTCACGATTAACTTCTTACTCTTGATTTATTTTATTTTATTGTCTGAACGTTAGCCACTCAGTTGAAGCTGTTTCTCCATTTTCTCTTTCTTCACATAGAAAAGATGTGTAATAATTTCATCTCTCACCATTACTAATGCATCAAATTATGCCACAAAAATGATAATAATTGGCTGCAAAATGTCCTTCCATGATAATAATATAAAGATAATAAGCATATTAAGTAGTAAATAATAGTTGATAATAATGATAGATAGATAGATAGATAGATAGATAGATAGATAGATAGATAGTAGGAAACTTGCAGTTCTCATGCAAGAGAAGCAAATGTTCTAACTCTGAGCTGCCTCAGCATGGCTAAGGGCTGTCTCAGGGCCTCAGTCACCCTCTTCACATCCCTTCCTTTATTTCACACAGGATCAGAAAAAGACTGAAAAAAAAAACCACAGGGAGTAAAAAGTACAAAATCTTGTTTTTAATAGCTGAGTAGTATTCCATAGTGTATATGTACCACAGTTTCTTTATCCACTCTTCTACTGAGGGACACTTAGGCTGTTTCCATGTTCTGGCTATTATGAATAAGGCTGCTATGAACATGGTTGAGCAAATGTTCTTGTTGTGTGCTGGACCATCTTCTGGGTATATTCCAAGGAGTGGAATAGCTGGGTCTTGAGGAAGCCCTATTCCCATTTTTCTGAGATAGCACCAGATAGAATTCCAAAGTGGCTGTACTAGTTTGCATTCCTATTAAAAACAAGGAATTCCCGAAATTTGTGGATAAATGGATTGAGCTAGAAATGATCATAATGAGTGAGTTAACCCAGAAGCAGAAAGAATCAAATGGTATATACTCACTTATATCTGCATACTAGCCCAAGGGGCATGTCTCACGAAAGCCTTCACTTACCAGGAAACTGGGACAGAGGGGAGGGTATCCTATTGGGACTCTAAATGAGAGACGCATGGGAGAATAGCAAAATAAAAGGATACAGAGGGTCCTAGAAATCTACAAGTAGAACAATATGATAGGCAGATTTGGGCCCAGGGGTCCCGCTCAAACTAAGGCACCAGCCAAGGACAATACAGGAGGTAAACTTTAAACCCCTTCCCAGATCTAGCCAATGGTCAGAATATTCCCCACAGTTGAGTGGAAAGTGTGATATGACTTTCTCACGTACTCTGGTGCCTCACATTTGACCATGTCCCCTGGAGGGGGAGACCTGGTGGCACTCAAAGGAAGGACAGCAGGTAGCCAAGAAGAGACTTGATACCCTATGAGAATATACAGGGGGAGGTAGTCCCTCTCAGGAACAGTCATAGGGGAGGGGAATAATGGGAAAATGGGGGGGGGGAGGAATGGGAGGATACAAGAGATGGGATAAACATTGAGATGTAACAAGAATAAATTAATAAAAAAAACTACTAATTAGAAGACATGCAAATCAGAAAAAATAACTGAATTTTGACATACATTTTAAACATAAAAAAAAAAAAAAAAGTACAGAATCTGTTCTGCTCCTTTTCCCTGGCGGTTGGGCCTGACCCCAGGAAGGGAGGTTTGAGTGTGCTGTTGCTTGTGAGGCTTCCAGAACAGGAACTCAAATGCTTAAAAAGGGAGCTCACTTTGTGGATTAGGCCCAAGGAAGCCTTAAGTCCCCAAAAAAGAGGGCCAGTGGAAAAAAATGTAAGCGTTGACAAAAAGAAGTCATTTCTTGATTTTATTCGTGGACTCCATCTCCCCTGTATTCTGTTTATCAGTGTTGTATTTGGTTCTTTGCTTTATTTTTAAGTGTTTAAATGATTAGTATATTAAATTATAGGAGGCCACTGATTAGTAGCTTATTTTACTGACTTTGTGGAAGCATAAAGATTTCAAAGACTGAATAAAGCCACTTTGAAAATCTGCGTGTCTTTGTTAGATCAAAGAGGGAGAATGAATCAGACATGATGGCCAGGCCTCATTTCTGTATAATTAACACACGCCCGGACTCATAAATCTGCACCAACTCTGGCAAGCTTCTATTTCGCTGTTTTCAATGCAGGCTGCTAAGCTGCCAGTAAAAATGCACCTTCTCCTCCTATTCCATGGCACCATTCCCCATAGCACAGCCCACCCTTACTCCATGCATAGGACCTTCAATTTTTGCTTCAACCTAAGCTATGTCCAGTTGTCATTCAAAATGTCTATATTGATTTACTATAACTGTTTATTCTCCAGTCTAGCTTTGTTTTAGCCCTTCTTGAACTCCATGAAGACAGGTCCTGGATGATTTTATGTTTGTCTTTTAAAAGGTAGTACTATACTTAACACTATGCTAGATGCTTAGTTAATATTTCCTAAATAAATTAATGAATGTATTCAAACAGCAGCCTCTAACCAATGGCGAGAAGTCACATTGGTTGGAGGAGTCACATAGGCTGTCCAAACTGCCAGACATCACCTAGAGACTGGAATTACCAATGTTACATTTAATGATTCTATTACATCATCGGTCATTTCCACTTCAGTGGGGTGCTCCGTTAGCTGATGGTCTGTTTACATCAAAGCTATTAATCTCTTACTTTACTTTTCCTCAGGAAAATATTTTACATAACAAAGCTACTAATTTGTCTATTTATTTTCTTCTCTGTTTCCCTTTTTGTTTTTGTATGATAAGTAGGATGATGCATTTTGTTAAATCTGGGATAAATTTTAATACTTGATGGGGTCTTTCAGTGGTTAGACTATTTCCATTCCATCAGTGTGAACTTGGAAAAGATTATCTTGTACCATCATAGTAAATTTAATTATATCTGTTGTTGTTGTAGATAATATGATTGTTTATACTCAGTTTGTTTTATGAGATATTTGTAAGCACTTAGCAGTGCAATCAATTGTTTATGCAATAGCTATTATTCAAAAAATAATTATTTCCAAAGAGTGAGTGTGTGCTCTTGAAATATAACACAATCTGCTACTGGGGTTTTGATGCTGGGAAAAATTAGTCAAATTCAAGAAATCGTGAAATAAATTTTGTGGACATCTGTTCTGGAAGCAACTGTGACAGTGCTTGTTTAATCACTGTCCCCTGGTACTGTTCTTAGTTACATTCCAATCCTGAAAAGTTTAGTTTGTAGAAACCAGACCAACGTTTCATTTCATTGCTTCTGCAGTGACATATGTGTTTATGGGGCAGTCGCGTGGCATGTTGATGCTGCTGGTAAACCATGTGATACTTATTCATAAGACTGCACAGCAGCATAAACTATATAAAAATAGACATGTACAGATCTTAAAATGACATGGGAATAGATAGATATTAATCTTGGAGCATGCTATTATGTAAGCAGATTCTTTCATGCCATCTTGCTTTCTGATGCATACAAGCTCAGGAGATGTATCACAATTGATTGTTTCAAAGAATTCTATCACAGAAGAACATTCCTATGGTAATTCCACAAACTGTAACAAGATGCCTGGATATGGGTTAGTACTAATCAGCCATTCTGTGAGGTAATTCACTGCTGTACATATATTCATATCCATATAAAGGCTAATTGTTCCTAAATGTTGCTGCTAATTGTAGCTGAATCTCTTGGCGCATCAGCAATATGTTTTCATTCTCTTTCTGAAGGTGGGAGTTTTAAGCAGTAGAGGCTAGCTCCCCCACTAAAACTAACTCTGTTCTTGAGGATTCACTCTAACTATAGAGTTGTCTAAAGATCTATAATGGAATGAGTTGGACATATTTTCATGAAATAACTACATTGTTGACTTTGAGTAAACTACTGACATTTCCAGTTAGTAGGTTTCTAACCTATACCACCTGAGTAGGCTATTTAAAGTCATTCTATCTCCCTGTCATTGATTATTAGCATGCACAATCCCATAGCCTATTAATAACTAATTCATGTTTTTCTGAGAACATTGCTAGACTATATTTTTCATGCATTGAATGTCACAGTATGATTAAATTTTTTTCAAGAGTACCTAAAGTACCACTTGATGGAGAAATCTCAAGTTTCATTTAATATGACTAAGAAACAATGAATTTTTAGTATTTATCTTAAATTATTTCCGTAATTTGTGAACAATTATAAGAAATATACTAAAATGGATATCTCTTTTTATTGAAAAGTAGATTTTCATACAATACATTCTGATCATGTTTTCTCCTTCCCCAGCGTCTCACAAATTGTTCCTCCTTCCCTCTCACCTGCCCTCATGCCCATTCTTTCATTTTTTCTCTTTATAAAACAAACAACCATGCAAAGAACAGCAACACTGACAACAACAACAAAATGGGATTAAAAAACCCACACAACAAACAAACACAATATGCGTTGATATACTTGATAACATTGAGAAACCAAACACTATTTTGTTCTTAAATTGATCGATCTAAAGTATTTAACAATCCTCCGAGGCTACAACAGTACACGATGCTGCAAAGAGCTTGTCGGCTAACCTGCCTTGTAAAGGAATCACAGCATCTGTTTCAGGTCACTGTGTGCTTTAGTCCTCTAGTTTGGGTTGGAAGTCGTTAAACAGTCCATTGCGTGTCAGCAAAGCAGAGAGGGAGATTTAATGTAAAATTAGCTGAAAATCCTATGAACTATACAGCAGAACTTAACTAAGGTAAGGAAACATATTTTCAGTTCCTTATTGACACCAGCATCTGCAATGCAAAGCAACAGAAGATGGTGAGATTATATGCTGACTAACATAGAAAAGATAAATTGTGAAAACCATAGAAATGAATATACATATAAAATTTACTGATGATGCTTAGGCTGGGCCTAACAGATCAGGATAAATCAATAGTTCAGAGGAGTAATAAAGTTGTAATAGAAAATGCCTGGTATTGCAAAAAAGAAAAAAAGAATAAAAAAGAGAAAGAAAGAAAGATTTCTTGCATGGAAGCCAAACTTAAAATATGTCTCTATATGCAAACTCAGATACAAATTTATGGATTCTTTTTTCTGTTGCTTAAGCCATGTTATAGATAAGAGTTTGAAAAGAAACTTCAAAATTTTTTGTTGACACTTATATTAAAAACTAAGAGAAAACAAAGAGGCCTGTGGCCACCAGTACCTACCACGGAGCTAAGAGTCTTGATGCGGTGGCGGAAAAGAAGCCCGCAGGACCCACAATAGCTCCAGAACAACTAAGAGGAAAAAAGGCAAGTCTTATGGGAAGACGCTTTTAAAAGTGGACTCACAAAATTGAAAAGAGTGATGGGAGAACTGAGCTTTGTGAGGAGCCTCAACTCTGGCTACAAGCATGAAATTAGTTCTTGATGAGCCCTGGAGCAGCTGACACCGACAACAGGAAGTTGTGTGGCTTCCAAGAGAAACCCAGCAGACACGGGTCATTGCTGCTGTGTAGTCCATCCTGAGGCCCACTGGCTGCCAGTCACCCACATAGTGGCTGGAGCCTGTGCTTCTTGCCCTGCTGAGGGCAGAGGGCACTGCTTCTGCTCGTTTTTTCATGGTGAGCTCATCTGTGGGTTGCAGGCACTGAGGACAGGATGGTGTGCAGCAGCCTGAAGCTCTGGAGGAAACATGTAGAACCTGAATAAATCAGGGCTGAAGAGCCTCAGGGTGACAGACACCAAAATCAGAGAGATGTAGGCCCGACAGAGTAGTGTGAAGCAGCCTGGGGCTTGCACTCTTACTCTGTCCCGGAACGTCCTGCCCAGCCACATGCCCGCTCTGGCTCTGAGCAACAACAGGATATCCAAGACTAAGAATGCTCCATTTTCCGGATTGGACTTCCTCCAAAGACCTCTTTGGTCTGTGCTGCCCCTGGAGGCCACTTTGCTATTTCTGCTCAGGTGCCCCAGGCCATATTGAAGTTGGATGTTCCTGTGGATGGCTGTGGTCTGAGGTAGAGGAGGCCAGAGAGATACCTTTTGCCTGCGCTACAGCCTGAAGCCATGTTAATATCCGGGGCCATGATTCCACCACTGCCAACCATGTCTGTATCCCTGGTCTTGCTGGAGCCGGAGTCTGTATTGATGTCCCTTGCTGATAACTGAAGATATTCGTATGTCCACTGTCTGTGCTGCAGTCTAAAGCCATGCTGATGTCCATGGCCTTAGTAGCAGCAAAGAACCGTGTGATGTCTGTGGTCTGTAATGTCACCAGAGCCCATGCTGAGGACCATGTGAATGTCTGTGGTCTGTGATATTGCCAGAAACCCGTAATCCATGTTCCTGTGGACCGTAAAGGACAGGGAAGCTACTTTTGCCATGGTTTTGATGACTGCAGACTCACAGTTGAGAAAGAAGGACATAGAAGGCTGCTGTGACAACGCCTAATTCCACCTCCTCCTAAAATGTAACAGTTAAACAGAAGGTCATCAAAGCGAACTCCTAAAAATTGTAATAAGTATGCTGAATTGTAGCTCTCCACAGCTGATTGCTTCTGCCTGGAGTGCAGGTGCTGAAGAACTCGCTTTTCCTTAAAGGGCTAGCCACCATGGGTTGCATCGTGCTCCAGTGAGTATATGGGTCACACAAATTGGACTTTTCTCTTCCTATTGGGGGAAGAGTCCCAAAGGTAGGAGGGTGGGCCTGGGAGGATTGGGAAGGAAGTGTTCTTGGAGCTAATTATGAGGCATGCCAAAATAATGAATAAAATTATTATGAAAAAAAGCCTGAGCGAGATGTGAAGAAGTTTTTTTTTCTCATTAAATTCTTTTCTTTTTAGAAGAACAGAAAGATTTTTTTTATTAATTTATTCTTGTTACATCTCAATGGTTATCCCATCCCTTGTATCCTCCGATTCCTCCCTCCCTCCCATTTTTCCATTATTCCCCTCCCCTATGACTGTGACTGAAGGGGATTTCCTCCCCCTGTATATGCTCATAGGGTATCAAGTCTCTTCTTGGCAACCTGCTGTCCTTCCTCTGAGTGCCACCAGGTCTTCCCCTACAGGGGACATGGTCAAATGTGAGGCACTAGAGTACGTGAGAAAGTCATATCTCACTCTCCACTCAAGTGTGGAGAATGTTCTGACCATTGGCTAGATCTGGGTAGGGGTTTAAAGTTTACCACCTGTATTGTCCTTGGCTGGTGCCTTAGTTTGAGCGGGACCCCTGGGCCCAAATCTACCTATCATAAAAATGTTCTACTTGTAGGTTTCTAGGACCCTCTGGATCCTTCTACTTTGCTATTCTCCCATGCTTCTCTCATTTAGAGTCCCAGTAGGATGTCCTCCCGTCTGTCCCAGTTTCCTGGTAAGTGAAGGTTTTCGTGGGACATGCCCCTTGGGCTAGTATGCAGATATAATGAGTATATACCATTTGATTCTTTCTGCTTCTGGGTTAACTCACTCATTATGATCATTTCTAGCTCATTATATAGGAAGAGAAATGTAAAGTCACTTTACACTTTAACTAGAAGGGAGAGCGTAGATTTTTGTTTTACTCATTGCAACCTTCCTTCTAGGTGAAAAAACTGATTGACAAAGAAATAAGATAATCATACTTCATAATTACTGTCAGTACTGAGGTTCTTGTTCTGCACACTACTGCCCAGCTGCCCTCTTACGGTCATCACACCATATCTGTACTTTGATGGTGACGTTTTTGCTGCACATGTAAAACTTACAATTTACTAGGATTCAGACAAAATACTTCATGTTTTGAAGATATCCACTCAACTCGTTTTCCCAATGGTAGAGTAACAGTCCTCTGGTTTGACTGCACATTTGATACTATGGTAGAATTTCATGTATAACCTCTGGATTCTAAAGCACTGTGAAGCTTCTACCTTCTTTGTGTACTCAGCTTTACCCTCCTCAGGGGCCTCTTTTCCTTCATCACTCTGGGGCTACATTCCTGCATGTCCTAAAAGCACAGGGCATACTGGTGAAGAGGGGACAAAAGCTATGAGACTGAGTTTAGAGACAGATTCTCAGGAGGTTTCCTGAGACACACTTGCTTCTAGAGAACGGATTTAAGCCCTGGCTGAGGTTCTAAACTTTGTTCCACAGTACGAGAAAATGACAACAACATATATAAGACCGATAATTGAATTTTTTTTCAGCTTCGACTAAAAGTGTTTGGAAAGAAACTCTCATTTTGTTTCCCTATTGCTTGCAGAATTGTTTTGATTTATTAAAAAAAAAAAAAAAAAAAAAAAAAAAAAAAAAATGACACACTAGCCCAGAAACATGCATATGCATATTTACATCTGAGCCCTTTATCAGAACTGAACTGCATTGTTTCTCCTGGAATGCGGCAAGGGCTCATGTGGACCGCACTCACAACCAGCTCAGTGTTTCCATTAGGTACCCTAATTCTTCAGACTCCAGCTGCACATCCATCCACCCAAATGACTACTTTGGTTGCGTTCAAAGGCATATGGTTCTTTCTCGTTTCTCTGTCATATGATTCTCCTCTTGTCCTGGCTAGTTTTTATCAAGTTGGCACAGGCTAGAGTCATCAGTGAGGAAGCAGCCTCAATTGAAAAAAATGACTCCATAAAATTAGGCTGTAGGCAAGCTAGTAAGGCATTTTCAAAACTGATAACTCAGCAAGAGCCAACGAATTTTTAAAGTCTACAGGTTATAAGAAGCTGTGGAAGCTTACTCTGTATATGACTTACACGTTGGGAATTTCATGAGTAAATACGGGAAAGGCACAAAGGACTTAAGGAAAAGTGGGATGTGGTTGCTGAAAAGGCAGTGGAAGGTGGACCTTCACTTTACACAGATAATTTCTTTTATTTGTTAAACTGTGAGTTTAACCCTGTTTCCTTGGTGACAGGGGAACTGATGCTCAATACTCAAAATTTTAATAATGTGAAAATTGTTTATTTTATAGCTGAGTGAACTAGGAAAACAATTTGCTTTCCTTAAGGGACTATATTCTCTTTGTATAATTCTCATGATGCCCGTAAAACATGCAGGTTTACATAAATGAAGATATTAGAAATGTTTATGCAATTTAGACTTCAGTATAGAATCTAGATTGATCACTTTAAAGAGTAAATTGATGGTGTATATTTATAGAGTTAATACAAATACTTTACTAAAATTAGTCAATGATCTAAACAATATTTAAGAATTTTTTGTCAAGGGCATTAAGCATGAAAAACATGTACAATTTAGAGTCTATATCAGTGCCTTATTGGAGTAGGAAAAAGAGAGAAATTAGAAACAATCAAAAAATTACAATAGACACATTTTAAATTTTCTAGGTACGTCTTTAAGTAGCCACACCATTTGTGCAAGGTGTGCAATATCACTGATGTATTCGTGGATTTCTTTATTACAATTAAATAATTGTCTTGACATTTCCACACCCACATACTTGCCCTGAAACTTTATGTGGTATTATGACAACTAGTTTTTTGTCTATATTTGGTTCGTTTTGTAAGCACGTAAGAATTAAACTTTATTTATTTTAGTATTATATTATTTGAATAATTCTTAGTATACATGGGATATTCAACAAAATGTTAGTCAGCTGAAAAATGTATTAAAAACAGTGTCTGCAAAAGAGGGTGGCTCAAAATATTTGTTTAAGATAGTAATGGTGTTGGAAGCTGCCTAGACTGGTATATATGTATAATGGTTTCGCACATTGTTAGCATATTATTCCATAATATTTTCTATATATTTAAATGAAGCATGAAGACAATTATTTATTTTATTTTATGATTATACAGTATACTCAAAGGTGAAGACTATCAAAATGTAGCCAAGTATAGAATAAAGCAATAAAGATTTTTTTTATTGTTTTCATTATTATCGTGTTATTTGAAAAAAAAAATCCTAGACATTTAATGGAACTTAAAATGTTTATTTGCGTTTTTATCATATTTCAAATGATTTAATTCATTCTTCTTTCATAATCATTTATGTAAATATCTAACGTAGTTACTATGCTTCTGCACTGATTTAAGCACATAAAGGTTGCAATGGAAAACTTTTGCTTACATAGTTTACATATTAGTGGAAGGGCATACAAAAAGAAAATATTCAGAGAATCGAGAGATTTTTTTTTTTTTTTGGTCATGCTAAATAGAATAGTCAATATTGTTACTGTCATTTTGAGAAGAAAGCCTGAGAGATTCAAACTGGAGAAAAAGACTCAGCATATTGAATAGTGATGATTACATATAAGCTGGTATTGAGTGAAAAAATCCCCTATTGAGGTGGCGTAATAAAAAAGGAGAGGACAGAGCTACAAATACTTCGGTTTTTAAAGACTTAATAGAGGAGAATTACTCATGAATGCTGAGCAGATGATACTAAGAGGCCTGAAAGAAAAGTGTGTTTCCTTAAGAAGGAAATCACTACTTGCATCTAACGCTATGAGAAGTAAAGTTTACAAAGAAGAAGAGCAGAATAGAGAAAAGCTTAATAACGTGACAGTCTCTATGACCCACGCATTCCTGCATTCCTATCAGCACTTCTACTAATAACAGTAATACTAATTTTAATTATGATTGTATAAACACTTCTCAGGTCTGACACTTCCTATGAGTTTCAGTAATTAAGCAATTAAAAAATAAGGAACATGTTACTGGAGTGATGATTGAAAGTATCTAATGACTTTGGTTGGAAAGAAAATGGGAGGTGGCTATATTACTCACTCATTGTCACGTTTCAAAATACTCCTAAATGTCATAATGTAGTAACAGCAGCCACTTGCTACTTTATAAGTTCTGGTGATGGGAAATTTAAATAGCTTTCCAGTGGTTGGTTTCTGGTTTGGTTTCACAGCAGGAGCAGCAGGTAAATTGAAGATACTTGAAGGCTCGTGTGTGGGCCCAAAAAAAAAAAATGTTCTTGGCAGGAAGCCACAATTTCTTGCATCAATCCCTTTCCACAGGGCTGTTCTGAACAATGCTGATTTTCCACAGTCAGCAGTCGAGTGAGGGAAGAGCAGGGGAGACTCTGGGGCTTTCTCTGACCTGTTCTCAGAAGGCACACACTGTCATCTACACACAGTGTTCATTTAAAAATGTGTCACAGGGGATTTCTACAGAAAACAAGGCTACAACTAGTGAAGGTAATGGCAAAGAGTGTGTAAATTAACTGTATGTAACGATGTGAGTGGAGTAAGAGTGGCATTTCTAAGTATGTGATGTGATAATTTTCTTCAGAAAAGAGTGACAAAAAGTTGAGAGGTTAACCAACATAGGTACGTTTAAGGAATGGTAACACGAAGGCATGCTTTAGAGCACTAAGAATGAAAATCGGCATAAAGGAGAGAAAAGGAAGTTTGGTATGAAGAAGGACCCATTGAAAAAGAGGAACACGGAGTAGTTTTTACAGAAATTACAAGGTATAACATGGTAAATGCAAGATTATATGGAGGGAACCTGGGACAATTTGTTTTAGTATGGAGTTTCTCTCTGGGAAACATGAGGTGAATACAATAACAGGAAAGGAAGAGATGGGGCTAAGGAAGAGCCATGGGGATTTGGAGCAAAGAAGAAATGAGATATGATCATTAATGTGGAGAGTACAAAAATAAATTTGCTATAAAATTTATGGTAGAATCATCTGGCTTTTGTGAGTACCCATTTGAGAGTCCTGATCATAAATTTAAGTAAGTCCACTCAGCGTGTTTTGAGTATTATGACTACCTTTCATGAGGCCATTATCACCAGGTGCCTGAATTATCACAGTAGTTATCTAGCCAATCTTCCTGGCCAGCATTTCCCTTGTTACTGCTGCATCATTGTTCTTAAAACGCTCTTGGCATAAATTCAACTTTAGGCCAGAGAATAGCCATTGTTTCTTCTTGGTTTTAAAGACCAAATCCTTAGGTTTTATCTCTCCAAGCCAGTCAGTCAGTCATATGACCTTCGCTAGTTTCTACAGTGATGGGGAGCAATGGACTCCTCCATGAGGCAATCACATAACCCAATGTTCACTTCATATTTTAAAATGGTCACGAAGACATTTATATGAAAGCAGCTCATTAGGAAAGGCATTGCAGTATTTAGGGAGGCCAACAAGGAAGCTATTGTAGAGAACTGGAAATATAGCTTCACAGTATTCACAGTGGATTAGAAGCTAATGACAATGGGACAGACTAGGAAGATATTTGGAAGTAAGGAGAAGAGAGAGGGGGGAGGGGCAAAATATGCACTTACTCAATTTTAAGAAAAACGTGGAAAAAAACAAACAAACAAAAAAAAACAGAGACAAAAATGTGATAAAATTCAGTGTATATTGATTTGACATATCCAAGAGAACATGAGTAGGTTGATGTCTAGTTGTACTTGCATTTTATGTCTGTAGTTTAAATATGCAAACTGTATTACAAAATCATGATTTGGTAACCATTACCATTGAAATAGTAGATTGAGTGCATTGAAATGTCATAACATAGGAACATATCTATCTATATTTATATTTATATCTATATCTATGTGACTCTCACACACAAATCATTAGAACATCACACACACACACACACACACACACACACACACACACACACTATTAAAACATGAATATCAGGGGCAAAAAGACATCAAGAAAGACAGCATAAATAAAGTAGTTATATGAACTCTTTAATTAAATTGCAAGTCGGCTAATAGCTAAATTGTCAAAAGTTATGTGCAGTGTGAACTTAGGAAGCTGGCAATCTCATCTGGGCTGAATGATGAAAGCTCCATAAGTGGCTGCATGGGTGGGGCTTCTCAGAAGGGTAAATATATTATCTAATTAGGGGTTAACTATTCCTCCCAGCTCTTCAGCAAGTCTACAGGAGAATATCTCTCTCTCTCTCTCTCTCTCTCTCTCTCTCTCTCTCTCTCTCTCTCTCTCTCTCTCTCTCTCTCTCTCTCTCTCTCTCTCTCTCTTCCTCTGTGTGTGTGTGTATGTAGAAGGTGCTCTCCTGGTCAGAGTGAGAGGACTGACTTTGTAATTTCTTAAAGAAGGAAACAGTAATATGTAACGTTTTGATCTTTGGGGCATATCAGAATGTCAGGTCTCCACACAAGGACAGAGATGATTTCATTCTTTTGACCAGAAGCAAGTAGCTTCTCTTCAGTGCACTTGGACAAAGCCCTGATATTTCCTCCCAAAGTTCACCTTGAAGAATGTATCTAAGCCTACCAATTCGTATACTATTCCCCTCAAGAGTTAAGATCCTAAAGTCAATCAGTAGCAGGGTGGAAATTGGGGCATAAAAGGGGTTGAGTCAACTATTGCTAGCTAACTTTCAAGCTTTGGAAGGAGTTCAAGGGGACACATAGGTTATAACAAACATCGTTTTGGAGATGCATCAGGACAGGCAGCCAGCCAGGGTGATGCGTGCCCTTAATCCTAACATTTAGGGAAGCAAACAAAGCCAGGTTGATCTCTGTGAGTTTGAGGCCAGCCTGATCTACAAAGTGAATCCAAGACAGTCAGGCTACACAGAGAAACCATGTCTGGAAAAATCCAAACCAGACCAAACCAAACATTGAGCCCAGTGATTAATAGTGTGACTATTAGGATTATAATAGACATGGCCAGTTTCACAATGGCAATTCAACTATAAAAGCTGCCATCACACATTTTAGAAACATAGCAAGAACATCACTGTTTGAGGATTTATTGTTTTAATTTTTATTTGTGCATTTTGGTATATGTGGAACACCTGCACATGTGTGCCTTAGGTGTGAATAGGAGTGCACATGGAGATTAGAGAGCAACTTCTGGCACTTTTCGCCATGTGTGTCATAGGGAAGGAACTCAAGCTATCTGGATTAGTGATAAGCTACATGCTGTGGTGTCTTGCTGCCTTCTTTGAAGATTTTCTTTATACCAAACTGTTTCCTAACCTAATCTCTACATTTTCCTTTTATGGCAGATACCACCTTTATTTTTATGCACCTATCAAGATTATAAATAGTTTGTTGTGGACCTATAATGTCAATCAGTTAAAGCTCAGAGTCTAGCCCAAATCTTTTTATTATGCTACTACTGATATATTTCTTATGTTCATACATAGTGGTAAGCTTCATTTAATGTTTAGACTCCAGACTCTTGTTCCCAGGATGCCAGTGAGTAACTTGCTTGCTCCAGCAGCTCCCTTCTCAAGTGCTTTGTCCCCTGGACTTTGTTCCTGGTCTCCCACATTATTTTGCTCTCCATCTCTCTCTCTCTCTCTCTCTCTCTCTCTCTCTCTCTCTCTCTCTCTCTCTCTCTCTCTCTGTCTCATAACTTCATATGTTTCTGTGTTACCAACTAAACCAAGGTCTCCAAGAGGATAAACATATTTGATCCCATGTCCTGTTAAAACCACAGCCAATACATAATTCATGTCATAGGCCAACCCTTTAGTAAATTTTGTGAGTTAATTTATGAACTCTTAGACACCCATTGAGGGTAAATTACGTTTTGTAATTTACAGATTTAACAACCAACATTCAATGATCTTAATATTAAGAACATAGTAATATTTGAAATCAACCTACTCTTTTAGCACATAAAAGGTATTATAGCAAGGGATTATATTTCATACAAGGACTTTCTTGGTGTCTAGAGAAATAGATGTGATATCTCTTTGCTTGTCTTATCAAGGAGCACATCTCATACCACTGTATTATATAGAGTGTGGCACTTAGTATAAAATTCCATGGACAGCTATCAGTAGCAGAAGATATAAGATAAATTGTAACAAAACAGGAAGCATTTTTATCCACTACAGTCTAAAGACTGTGCCTACTTGAATCGGAGGCTTTAGAAAGTAGCTCACATGTCTCAGATTAAAAAAAGGGACTCAGATATTGAACTAATTAAAATAATCTTTGTTTTCTTGTTATTTATTTCATAACTTGGAAGTCTATCTAAAAATAGTATTTCAGTAGCTCGGAAACATTTACGTTTTATGTTTGTCAGTTCTAATGATTACGGAAATGAATATCTTTTCTTTGAGGGAGATAACACTTGAGTTCACTTAGAACTAGGTAGAGTCAGAATATGGCTGACTTCATTACTAAGCTTCATGTTGGAACATTAACTCCCATAAAGCCAATTGTAAGACCACATTTTAATGCACTTGGAAATAATGATTTCAAATAAATACATAAATGTGAAAATATAATCTATGTAAATCTATGTAAATGGAGGGTTATAGTGAATTAGTATATAACATTACTGAGTAAATTGCTAAGGGTTTCATTAAATAAAAAAGACTAAAGACTTGAGTTAGCAAGAAAAAGCACTTTTGCTCTGTTTCAGTTGCTTTAGGTTGTTAATCTGGTCCAAGATGATCAATTTCTCGTTCATCATAATAATTAGGGATAGATTTACTGAGCATTAGTGTAATTTTCAATCATGCTAATAGTTGTGCAATCCTCTGCTCATTAATATAAATGGGGTAAATTAGATCCATGACATTATAAAGGAGCAGCAGAAGGCGGTAGGACTTTCCTGGGTCCTCCTTAAACCCCATTAATTTAATTGTAATATGTTGTTCCTTGATTCTTATTTTCACCCTCTTTATTTCCTGTGGCTAATGGTTCTTTAGACTTGTTAATGAAGGTACTAACCTCTTAATTTAAGTGACTGCTGTAGTCTAAATCATACATACTTATCTTGTCTCATTACCTTTAATCCTTTCTCAAATATTCATTACCTTTAACCCTTTCACAAATATTCAGTCAAAGCCACTTATGGGGCAGTCACCCATGCAATCAAAAATTAGATGTTTCAGCACAGTACCAAAAAAGGAAAAAAAAAAAAAAAAAAACAAAACAAAAAAACAGAAAAGGAAAAAAGGCACCCTTGTCTATCAGTTTGCAGTCCAGAAGGCATTGTGGATCACTCTAGTGTAATTAAACACGTGAGATATGATGGGCATTTTCAAACTAAACATGGCTTTCTTATTGGTATCCTTAAGAATTTTATTCATATCCTCCAGATGTCATAATAAATTCACTTTCCCATGTTTTATATAATTTAGTCTTTTCAAAAAAGGTCTGTCATGAAAATACTGCCTGAATTATGTATTCCTTGTATATTGCTTATCTGAATTTTTTCATAGTCCATAGCAAACTTTAGTCAATACTGATTTTATGACCATTTATTTATGTTCTCCCCTACAGTTTATAAGAAATGCAAAAACATGAAGCAAAACTATACTCACAGATTCTATCTAGTTCTTTAGCATTTTGAATGGTCCAGTAAATAGATGAGCTCTGACTTTTGCCCATATTGCACATTCAATATATGTTTTTATTAAATCATTTCTCAAATTTCTTCCACATGAAGCATTTAAGACGTTTACAATATTTTTTTTTTTTTTACTAGAGTCATTAAATAGAAAGAAAGCTTCAGTATTCTCAAGGGAAAACATAGCTTGGCTTTTTATTAGTACTGCCAGCCATGTCAAAATTCAAAGTGCAGTTTAATTCTCTTCTAGAGTTTAATTAACATTGACTAATATGAGAACCAATGGCTTTCCAGTGTTTTCATACTGGGTCGCGTATCTCAGTTTTATGCGTTAAGGCAGTTATTCTCCACATTTCCTAAATTAGTAAGTCCGGAAGTCCCACAGGTGCATTGAGGTCCACAACACTGCTCTAGCATTAGTAGTCATTTACCAATATTCAATAGGCCTCAACATACCTCATCTTCCTCACAGTAAGATAAAGATGAACATTTATGACAGAAGACTGGCGATGCCTACAAAGAAAATGCATAATGATCATTATATTTCAACATATCAGTTTGCATTATCCCACCCAATAGTGTGTGGGGTTGGCCATAGATAGCAGCAAGGCCATCAGCTGTTTCGCAAACAACAGCCACGGTAACAGCATCCCAGAAAATATTCAGGGCTCCTCAAGCTGTCCCTATGCCATACCAATAGCAGAAATGCACATCTTGCTCTCTTTCCTCTACCTGCTCATTAGCCTACATTCTGTACATTTCTACATGCTAGAAGTCACAGCATAGAGTGCTTCCCCCTGACTGCTTCTTCATCTGTTTGTGAAGCCTGGCACTTCTCTCTCCCTAACAGCAGGTCTCAAAATGGAACCACTATCTCTTTATCTTCCTCATACTGTCTTAATGGCCTTGGGCTGGAGTGATCATTGGCTTCTACCTTGGCAGGTTTCCTTGTTGCTGAGATCAAATACTTCAACAAAAATAACTTAAGGGACAAAAAAGGTTATTTTTATACCTGAGAATTATGTATACAGTCTGTCTGTCATGTCAGAGGCTGCATGGTGGCTGTAGTCCTGAGGCAGTGAGAGGTAACTGCTGATATCAGCTAGTTTCTTGCTTTTTCTTCTTTTAATGACTCTGATCCCTGTTTCTGTGGTCTTACCACCCATGGTGGCTTGAATGCACACAGCCTCCTTAGGCTCATACATCTGAATTCTTTGTCATCAGTTGGCAAGGTTTAGGAGGTGTGGCCTTGCTGAAGTTAGTGTGTCACTGAAAGAAGGTTTTGAGGTTTCAAAAGCCTAAGCCAGGCCCAGGTCTCTCTCTTCCTGTGGCCTGTGGCTCATCATGCTCAGTTACTCCTCTCTGCCATGATAATGCACTAACCTCGGACTGCAAGTGCGTTCCCAGTATCTTGCTTTTGTTGTTGTTGTTGTAAATAAGAGCAGCCTTTGTAATGGTATCCCTTCACAGCAACAGAACAGTGACTAAGATATCACCACATTCAGGGTGGGTCTTCCTATGTCAGTTAGACTTATCTGAAAATGCCCTCACAGATGAGTATTACAGGTAACCCCTATAAAGTTCTAAATCAAGTCAAAGTGACATTGTCCCCCAAACCCTCTCTCTCTCTCCTCTTTCCTGTCTCCTCCATTCCCCTCCATCGTTCCTATGCCATTTTCTGGGCATAATTATCAAACAGACAGACAGAAAAACAAAACAAAACAATGTTGATTATGACCCTTGTTATACTCTTGACCTTATAATGCTGTGAGTTTTATGAAGCACTAGTTGCTTTGAGACAGTAGGATGCTTGCATAGAAAAATCTGAAGTGTGTTCCTTCAGAACAAACTTAAATCCTAAATGACTTATTGTAGAAGCATATTTTGTTACCACTTTACCAACTATAAAACCATTCTTTTTAAGCAGGGATTTTGGTGGTTATGGCATTTCTTTAGTCATACTCAGAGCCTAGAACAGAGTTTGTGTAACTGGCATATGAACAGGCCATCACAGAGCATGCTACTCTGGCATGCTATCTTTATCTTGTGCTCCTTAAAAGCAAAGGATAAAGAAACATTCCCCAAAACACAAGATAGGCATTCTTGAGTAATAGAAAATTGACCTGAAAAGTCTACAAAGATAAGCTGTACTGAATAATCTAATCTTTTTAGCCAGTTGCTCCAATTAAATCATCAGTGCCACTGCATTGTCACACGTGCACAATGTACCATTTCTGGACTAGCTCAGAATATACCTGTTGTGCTCTTCTTTGGTTTTCCATTCTTTCTGAGAGATCTATTATCACAGAAAACCCAAACTTTAACAAGTCTTTATGTATTGCTTCTATTGATTGTCCTTATGTAAGCTCAATTCTCACACCCTGTCAAAAACTTTCAAAAGGTAAGGGTAAACTTTATTTTCCTAAAAAATTAATGAGAAGACAGAGATAAAGCAAAATCGCAGTCAAAAGGTCTCCTGCTCCAGAAAGGTGCTTTATCCAATATGATAATATATTTTCAACTAGTGGATAGATTTGAAGAGTTAATGTTTAAGAACAATTACTATATTTGTCCAAATAAAACTTCTGAAGCCAAATCAATATCTTTATTTTAAGTTAAAAATGAAGTATTCCATGGCCAAACAACTCAAGTCTATGGCTTAATTTTTCTATAACCATGACAATATAGCTTGTCAGTGATATTCATATGTAGGCTATCTCTTCTTGTTAATGTTGAGGCACATCAGTATCTTCATCCTATATTGTGAGCTCCCTGGTAAGATATATCCTCAACCACTTCCATGTTATCTTTTTTGCTGCCAAGTTTCTTTTCTTCATCTCGCCATCCACATAGATCTCATGTTTATGATGCATAATAGAAACAGCTACTCCATGCTTTAATTCACTCTACAGAGGAAACAGACTGTGAAGTTCAAAATGTATTATTTTGTTTCTACTAAACCTACCATTATTTTTCTCAATAATGTTGAGTGGGTTTGCTTACTACTAATCCCATAACAAGATGGCACAGAGCAGGTAGCTTCTATAGTATGCCTTAGAGGCTGGAGAGATCGTACAGAGGTTATGAGAACATACTGGACTTGCAGCACTCATGTCTAGTGAATTGCACCTACCTGTAAATATGCTTCCATGGAATCTGTTGTTCTTTTCTGGTTCTCAAAGTAACCTGCATATGCACTCAATTCACGTGCGCGCACGCGCGCACACACACACACACACACATATACACACACACTTCTGGAGATTAGAAATTTGCGGCATCTATGCTAGCATGTTCAATAATCCTGGAGGGCTCTCACATTCTTTTAAAATGAGCCCCTTGTCTAGAACCTCAGACTGGCCCACCTTAGCATTTGCGTATATGAGAGGATGAGGACACACCTATGATCTTATTTAGCCTTATAGGGCTCATTAAAGAACCTACCTCCAATTGTAATTCATACACAAATAATTCCTAAGTGTTAGTGCTTAAACACAAACATTTAGGTTCGGTTCATAAGAGCAATTTTTTGTTGGATGACCTCTTTGGACTGCGTTGGTGGAATAGTGGTGAGCAAAGCTGCCTACCTCAAACTCTTCTAACCTCTGCTTTTGAACTGTTTTTTGGCTCATTAATTCAAATACTTGCTTTGTTTTCATTACAAACCTCTAAATACTTTTTAGGGAAAGTTATACCCCACATACCCTTCAAAATATTTTTGTAAGTAATTATTTGATTAAAAACATTCATTTTCAATTTAGTTTGAAATTTTTCTATATTTTGCATTCCACTATAAAAAGAACAATTGCTTTTATTTTAGAATAAATAATAATGGTTAAGATTAAAATATTAAGATAAAAAGAGTACAGTTTCACTAATTCACTAAACTTCAGGTTACTGTCTGATTCTAGTGAGTGACATCCCTTTATTTAGCCTCTTCGTTAAGATGAAAGACATTGCCTCAGTTAACATTTCTCATTAAGATATAGAGCTTAGAACTTTCTTCAATTATATGATGTCTGTAGAAAAAATTGTTGCTTTATTAAGTTAAAATAAATCTCTTTTTTATAGTTGAAAAAAATTTTTTCTGTTTTAAGTTTGCCATTTTGGACTCCAGAAACAAAAAGGGGAAATTGTAGTTGGAGGAGAAGGACACACTGCAGGGAAATCCTCTCCAGCAAGTCAGCGACTCAGTGATTTGGGAAAAAAAATTTATAAATATTAAGACACACTTGAATTTTCACTTTTCTATTATTACCAGAGAAATTTTCAGAGGTTTTTCCTCAAATTGACAGAATCCCACAGGAAAGCAGATGAGTAAAACAAATTTTTTGTTGTTATTGCTGTTTTGTTTTTAAATATAAGCTGTTTGCACAGCATTGACACAGGAGCATGAATAAGGGCTACCCTCGCTTCCAGACCTTTATGATTTCCTCAATGATATGTACAAAGAGAGGCTCATACTAAAATAACTTTGTCATAGTTACACACAGGTATTTCTTGCTGTGCATTTATGCTTGTAGTATTAACAACAAGAATATGTTCTGAATCTTTTGTCTCTGGCAGGGTAGTGTGAGAAAGTATTTGATTTTGTAGAGAGACCACATTTCTTATTTGTTCCATTTTCACCTGTTAATTTATTCACTTGTTATCACATGTCTCTCAACTCACAAATAATGTACCTTTTATTATGTGTAACCTCACGTCACTGACCCTTGTAATTGGCTTATGTAGAAGACAGCAGCTGCTCATCTGAACATTAAATTTATCTATGTATCACCATTTATCATTTCAGCAATTTGTAAGGGAGATGGGTAGAGATGCAGAAAGAGAATGAAAGAGGAAGTGAGGAAGAAGAAAGACAAAAAGTTAAGTTTGTTTTTTTTTTATGAATGTCATATATTCAGACTTCAGAGGATTTTGTAAAGTAAAAAAAGTAAATACTCAAATATACTTCATTTTTTGAAAGCTCGGAAAATTTGAAAATCATGGAAACATCTTCTTGACAGTCAATTTAGTATTAATGAATAAATTGCCATTTAAAAAGAAACTATTTGCCAGTTTCCTTCAGAAGTGATGGTAGCATGAGGTTGCCATCTGCCCTTCCTTAATATAGGGATGGTGTCATAGCACAGAGCCAGAGCCAGAGAAACGCAGAGCATACCAACACACAGAGTCTGTTCTCTTTTCTTCTGTGAATGACTCAATAGCTCCCCCAAGCTGATGAGATGTTCTGTGTCTATCATTAGATTTGTCTACCAATGACTATTAATGACAGTAATACTATTGTGAGGAGAATCAATATCTACAATTCCAATGGAAATAAGCCCTATTGGCTTGCATGTGGACCACATTACGGGCCACACTGCAAATCAGACTACCTTACTCCAGCCTCCTCAGATGATAATCTGGATTAAATACTTTCCTTCCAGTGTGGTCAAAGCCCACAAATATGGTAGAACAAATACCATCTACATGAGGCAATTGTGCATGGAGAATGAAGATAGGCCAATCAAAATCATTGTATTATATGGAGAGAGAGGTTCCTTCATAGAAAATGGTTTACTTTCATTTCAAAAGAGAGTTTACTATGGGACATTGTGAGAATAATCTTTAAAGACAGATTGTCAATCTGAAATATTGAAATTTCAAAACATTAAAATCTGTGGCCAGAAAGCTGAAGATGAGGCTCCAACGTTATATAGTGTATTGGGGGACTGGTCAGGAGGTAAACTGTCTTAAGTCAATTTGTACATTTTGGAAACTGCTAACCCACACTGCTGCTTCACTCAGGAATTTAAGTTTTATTCCTTCTCAAGTCTCTGAGGGGCATTGAAGACAAGATAATATAGTTCTATAACCAAGTTTAGCTGGTTAGGGGACAAGATCCTTTTAGATCAAGATAAAGAAGTTAAGCTACTAGAGATAAGATAAGATAGATATTGAGTCTCATTTGGAAATTTAGACCCAACAAGACAGGAAAAACACTTCAAAGGAGACGAATGCAGATGGCCAAGTCACTATGAATGTAACATATATAGTACTCAGTATTCTCATGATTGTCACATGGTGCTCCCTGCTGTATGTAGTTTGTTTTACACATGTGTAATAAAATAAAAGTATATATTAAAAAAATAAAGATATTAACTTGAAAAATCCAAATAAAAAGGTTATAAAAAAAATCTGTGCAGCTGTGAGATAAAATTATGCTCCCAAAGAACTAAAATGCTAAAAGGCATAACCCTGAAATTCCCAAACTCCAATTTTTGTTGAAATAAAAGAGAATTGAAGGGAGTAGAAAGACAATTCTCATGAAAGAATTTATAGGTTTTACAGTTAGATATATTTTTATAAATGAACTAAAACTGGCAGCTGTCAGTCATAAAGAATGCTGAGAAATAATGCTACTCCAGATAATTATTTGAATGAGTATGCATCAAGGTCATGACTGGGCGTCGAAATGGGAAGGAAATCACCAGACAGAAAGAATACATTATATGGAGGTAACATAGCCTCAAAGGAAATGTAAGGTTTCCTGAGAAAGCCTGGAAAGCAGTGTTCATAAAAGTGAAGAAAAGGGGGGGAGAGGTGGATTGGCAGTGAAGAGCACTTGCATTCAGGTATTGAAGAGCTTACAATCTTCTCAAATTTCAGTACCAGGGATGCATCACCCTCCTCAGGCGTGCAAAAATCCTTAGTATATGTGGTACACAGATATACATTCAGGCCATAAAAATTAAAATAAAACTTTTTAGAAAGAATAGGAATAAAGGAAAGGTAGGGGGACAGAGAGAGAGAGAGAGAGAGAGAGAGAGAGAGAGAGAGAGAGAGAGAGAGAGAGAGAGAGAGAGAGAGAGAGAGAATAAGAAATAAAGACATGGGCCAAGGTAGTTGACGATGAGAGCCTCTTTAGAGAGCAGTCTTAACCTGCAACAAGATCAGCAGGCTTTTTGAGAATTTTCAAATAAATCTCTAGAACAAAGGGAAGGTACAACTTTTTGTAACCTTTTAGGACGACAAAACGTTTTACACAATGTAATTTAGCTCAACACAGAATCATGACAAACAGCAAGGAAGAGCCAGTTGCTGGTTGGGAACATGAGTCCCATCGTGTTTAGGCTACAGCGCAGGCAGCTTCTGAACTCTGTCCCAGATAGAGCTGAAAGGAGGCTCAGCCTGGCTTAGGCTGTGAGGTTTTACCCAGAGTTGCAGGCCACTGTTCAGACACAAGGTAGATGTGTACCACAGCAGGCAGAGTAAACCTAGAAAATGCTGAGACATTGCTTGCATATGTCTGAGAAGCTGCCTACAGGTGAGGCTAATGTGTCTCATGGTGGAGTAGAGGGTCAGAACCAGCCACAGTGAGAACAGTGCCACATGAATGTATTCTCTGAAGTAAACTATCTTTCTTATCCTTACTTTGACCAAGAAGGAAAGAAGGAGTTACTCTTATTATTGTAGAACCCTAACATATGGTAGTGATATGAAGCTGCCCACTACCTATCCTTGTGATACACTTTAACTTTAGTTCTAGATTTTTCATTTATTTTCCCCAATAGTTTTAGTTGTCGATATTACTTTCTAAAATTAATTATGCTGTATATATTTTATTTCTGTGTGATTTTCCAATTCTGGAAGCATGAACAATAGAAAAAATGTTGGAGTTCTTGTTCAGTTTGTATTTATTTTTTTGCACTTGAAACTATGGAAGTTCATTATCATAATATTGAGTGTGTGTAAGATATGTGTGCACATTAGCATTTTGGAACTCCTTGAGGTGTCATTCTGTACTTCTGCAGTTGTGAATGGTAACAGTGTCAAGAGATAAGCTCTTTGGGTGGTTATGTACATGACATAGATCCCTTTCACTGTCTACTCAGTGCCATCAGAGATGTTATTAGTTTGTATCCATCTTTATTACTGTGCTCATCAGAACTACCAAGGAGGACAACCAAATTCCCTCACCCTGACCAAGGTATGATCTCACTGTGAAACCTTGGTTAGCCTAGAGCCTGCTCTGTAGATTAGGAGGGCCTGAAACTAACAAAGATCTATGTGGGTCGGCCTCCTGAGTTTTGCCATTAAAAGCCTAGGCAACCACTGCTCACAACCACTTAAGAATTTGAAAGATTTATACATTTTAAATTATTTCTTTCTTTTAAAAGCATTTATTTATTTATTTATTTATTCACGTTACATCCTAATCATAGCCCCCTCCCTCCTCGCCACCTGGTCCCACCCTCTCTCCCTCGCTCTTCCTCCATATCCACTCTGCTATTCCTCAGAAACGGGAGCCCCATTATCCTCAAGTCACATCAGGATGGAGCACATCCCCTTCCCCTGTGGCCTGATGAGCAGCCCAACCAGGAAGGAGTGATCAAATAGCATGCAACTGAGCCCATGTCAGAGAGAGAGCTCCCTCTCCCCTTACTAAGGGACCCACATTGAAGCCTAAGCTTCCCATCTGTTTCATCTTTGTAGGCGGCCTAGGTCCAGTCTATGCATGGTCTTTGGTTGATGTTTCAGTCTCTCCACGTCCCTCTGAGCCTTGATTACTTGGCTCTGTTGGACTTCTTATGGGGTTCTCTGGACCCTGGTTACTTGGCTCTCTTGGTCATCTTATGGAGCTCCTGTCACCTGCAGCTCCTTTATCTACTTGCCTCCTACTTTGCCAGAAGACTCTATATGCTTCACCCAGTGTTTGGCTGTGAGTCTCTGCATCTGTATGGATCCATTGCTGTGTGTAGCCTCTCAGAGGGCAGTTATACTAGGCTCCTGTTTGTGAGTATAGCAGAGTATCATTAACAGTGTTAGTACTTGGCTCTCTCCCATGGGGTATGTCTCAAGTTGGGCCAGTCATTGTTTGGATATTCCTTCAATTTCTGCTCTATCCTTATCCATGCACATCTTGGAGGCAGGGTACATTTTGGGTGAAAGTGTTTGTGGGTCTGTTGGTGTTCTGCCCCTCACTAGGAGTACGATCTATCTAGTCAGAGAGTGTCCTCTTCAATCTTCATGACGCCTGTTGTTAAGAGTCTCAGCTAGAGTTATGCCCATAGTCTCCCAGATGCCGATCATGCCCTAGGTCTTCAGCATGTCACAGAGATATCTCTCTGCTCATGGCTTCTTTCTTCATGCCTTCTGTTCTGTACCCCCTTCTCCCCAGGTCTGAAATCCACTCTCATTTCTCTTTGTGTTCCTTCCTCTATTTCGTTTCCTCTCAATCAATACCTCCATCTATTCTATTCCCCCTTCTGAGTGAGAATTAATCATCCTCCCTTAGGTCCTTTTTGTTATTGATCTTCCTTGGGTTTGTGAATTGTAATATTTTTGCCCTGTATTATATGGCTAAAACTCACCTAGAAGTGAGTACATAACGGGTGTCTTTCTGGGTCTGGGTTACCTCAGTCAGAATGAACTTTTCTAGTTCCATATATTTTCCTGCAAATTTCTTGATTTCCTTATGTTTAATATCTGAGTTGTATGCCATTATATAGATGTACCACAAATTCTTTATTCATTCTTTCATTAAGGGACATTTAGGTTGTTTCCAGATTCTGGCTGTTATGAATAAAGCTGCTCTGAACATAGTTGAGCAAAAGTCCTTGCTGTATGGTAGAGGATCTTTTAGGTATATGCCAGGAGTAGTATAGCTGGGTCTTGATGTAGAGATAGTCCCAATTTTCTGAGATATCACCAGATTTATTTCCAAAGTGGCTGTCCAAGTTTGCACTTCCATCAGCAATGGAGGAGTGTTCCCATTTCTTCACATCCTCCTCAGCATGCTCTGTCACTTGAGTTTTTTATCTTAGCTATCCTGATAGGTGTAAGATGGAATCTCAGAGTCATTTTGATTTGCATTTTCCTTTTGACTAAGGACACTGAGCATTTTTTAAGTGCTTCTTGGCCATTAGAGAGTCCTCTGTTGAGAATCTTTTTAGTAGTATAGCCCATTTTAAATTGTATTATTTCATTTGTTTGTGTGTGTGTTTTTCTTTTTTAGTTCTTTATATATTTTGGATATTAGCCCTTTTCCAGATGTAGGGTTGATGAAGAACTTTTCCAATCTGTAAACTGCCATCTCATTCTATTGAAAGTGTCCTTTTCCCTATAAAAGCTTTTCAGTTTCAAGAGGTTCCATTTATCAATTATTGATTTTAGGGCCTGAAGTATTGGTGTCCTGTTCAGGAAGTTGTCTCTTGTGTCAAGGAGTTCAATGCTCTTCCCAAATTTCTTTTCTAATTGGTTTAGTGTACCTGGTTTTATGTTGAGGTCTTTGATGCACTTGCACTTGAGTTTTATGCAGGGTGATAAATATGAATCTATTTTCATTTTTCTATATGTAGACATCCATTTAGAGCAGCAACATTTGTTGAAGGTGCTGTCTTTTTTTCCATTGTATGGTTTTGGCATATCACCTATTTCTTAATGAATGTATTTATGTATTCATAAACTCTTATTTTCTATTAGTATATATATATATATATGCACTATGCTATATTATTATTTTATTGGGTATAGTGGCCTATAAAGTGTCCTGTAGTGACTTCATATGTTTCATGAAATCTTTAAAGTAAAAATAATTGTTAATACAAGAAATTTTAATTTTCTAGAATTGTAATTTGGGGATTTTAAATGGCAGACGCTTTGAATTTCAACATTTAGTAATAGGACATTTATGGTAAAGCCTGCTAGGATTATAACTCAAATCAGTCTAATGGTTCTATGGTGAGGACTGTGCACAGGTCATACTTTTTAATATTAATCCTCATGAAACAGCAAGCAAAGAATGAGCTCAATTCTACCATACAGGGAACTAAACAGGGCAAGCAAATTGAATGAACTTTGAAGATGATCTGTGCATCTAAATACATTGTCGTAATGAGCACCTTGATTATAGCTTTGTGAACTCTTGAAGGACAGAGAAGTGAGCAAAGCACTGAGAAGATAAATGCATTTTATTTTAAGGTCTTAAATCTGTGGTAATATGCTACACAATGTAAGATAATAGCTGTGTGTACAAATATGAGAGACAGAGGTATTCCTTTAATTTTATGGGTAATTCAGAACATTTTTAAATTTAACATTTCTTCTTTTAAGTTTCAAAATGATTCTGCAAAATAATGAGCTGTGTTTTCTTAACATTATCTTAGACTTTTGTATGGTAAATGACAAAGGATGCTTTATTGAGACAGGGTTGTTCTTTAACACCCAGACTGGCCTCAGACTCATCATTTTCTGCCCTCAGAGTCCTAGGGATGTTAATCATAAAAAATGATATCAGATATTGAATCACAGTATTGAACTTACATAGTATACTTTGGACACATACTCATAGGGCATACATTTTAAAATTATTTGTGTTGGTGAACTTTCAATTTGTATGTCTTGTGTTTCTAGAAGTGTCAGGTCCCAGCCTGTGGGAAAAATCAAATCGGAGTTCACCTGAAAGAGGGAGTGGGGATTGAAAGTAGGATACAGAGACAAGAAATAACAAATCAAGTCAGGAAATTTCTGATCAAGATTCACTTTATTGCTGACTAGCAGGAACATATATAGAGCAAGGTCAATAGGATTTATTTTAATCTCATTCACCCTAGCCCCCGGGCAAGACTACAATAGCCTAAATCGCTCTCTGTAGAACTTCCTAGTTCTCTGAGTAGTTTCTTGTAAGAACTTCCTAGATCTTCTGGGTTGTTCCAAGTTGAGACTTCTCTACTTCTTTCAAAGTTAAATAGTCCAAGGATAGCCTAGAACACAAGACCTCGTGGGGAGGTAAAGGTCAGTAACTCGAAGTCACAGCATACAGCCTAAGCACAGGATTTCTACATGGCAGAATTTGTCATGGGTTCCCACATAGAAGCATGACATGAAGAGGAAATGCTGCCTCTGTATTTTGTTATCTATAAAGCAATTGGGTAAACTGAGGACTGCTTATCTTTGCTTGGATATGACCCCAACACAGTCATGCTGAATTTGTGCTAAGTATATATAATCAGCTGTCAGAATGTCTCCACCATTCAAGGTACACACCAAATGGCATGCCAGGATCTGAGTCTACAACTTATTGTAGCAGGTCACTCTTAGTGGACAATATTGAATTTTCTAAAGAATACAGAAACAACTTGACTTTTTTTTAGAGATTAGTGGGCATACAAACATCAAGAGATATTTAATATCTCCAATTTTTAATGTCCTGGTTCACCAGAATCTCTCTATATCAAGGGTCATCAGAAAGTCCATCCATCAAATTGTGACTTAATTGGTTTGAGTAGTTAATCAGGAGCAAATATCTTGCCATAGTTCTCCCAAACACATCTCATTGATCATTCTATTCTGGAACTTGAACAAGCTAGTTAAGAGAGTCTGAATAATTTTACAAATAGCACAATGGATCATGAAGCCTAAAAGAAGATGAAAAACAGAAGGTTTTTAAAATTTTTTTATTAATTTATTTTTGTTACATCTCAATGGTTATCCCATCCCTTGTATCCTCCCATTCTTCCCTCCCTCCCATTTTCCCATTATTCCCCTCCCCTATGACTGTTCCTGAGGGGGATTACCTCCCCCTGTATCTGCTCATAGGGTATCTTCTTGGTAACCTGCTGTCCTTCCTCTGAGTGCCACCAGGTCTCGCCCTACAGGGGACATGGTCAAATGTGAGGCACCAGAGTATGTGACAAAGTCATATCCCACTCTCCACTCGACTGTGGAGACTGTTCTGCCCATTGGCTAGATCTGGGTAGGGGTTTAAAGTTTACCACCTGTATTGTCCTTGGCTGGTGCCTTAGTTTGAGCGGGACCCCTGGGCCCAAATCTGCCTATCATAATGTTCTACTTGTAGGTTTCTAGGACCCTCTGGATCCTTCTACTTTGCTATTCTCCCATGCGTCTCTCATTTAGAGTCCCAATAGGATGTCCTTCTGTCTGTCCCAGTTTCCTGGTAAGTGAAGGCTTTCGTGGGACTTGCCCCCTGGGCTCGTATGCAGATGTCAGTGACTATATACCATTTGAGTCTTTCTGCTTCTGGGTTAACTCACTCATTATGATCATTTCTAGCTCAATCCATTTATCCACAAATTTTGGGAATTCCTTGTTTTTAATAGCTGAGTAGTATTCCATAGTGTATATGTACCACAGTTTCTTTATCCACTCTTCTACTGAGGGACACTTAGGCTGTTTCCATGTTCTGGCTATTATGAATAAGGCTGCTATGAACATGGTTGAGCAAATTTTCGTGTTGTGTGCTGGAGCACCTTCTGGGTATATTCCAAGGAGTGGAATAGCTGGGCCTTGAGGAAACCCTATTCCCATTTTTCTGAGATAGCACCAGATAGATTTCCAAAGTGGCTGTACTAGTTGGCATTCCCACCAGCAATGAAAGAGTGTTCCTCTTTCCCCACATCCTCGCCAGCATGTGGTGTCACTTGAATTTTTGATCTTAGCCATTCTGATGGGTGTAAGATGGAATCTCAGAGTTGTTTTGATTTGCATTTCCCTGATGACTAAGGAGGTTGAGCATTTCTTTAAGTGTTTCTCAGCCATTTGATATTCCTCTGTTGAGAATTCCCTGTTTAGTTCCAAGCACCATTTCTCAATTGGGTTATTTGGTTTGGTGGTGTTTAATTTCTTGAGTTCTTTACATATTTTGAATATTAGACCTTTGTCAGATGTAGGGTTGGTGAAGATGTTTTCCCAGTCTGTAGGCTGTCGCTTTGTTCTCTTGACGGTGTCTCCTGACTTACAGAAGCTTCTCAGCCTCATGAGGTCTTATTTATTAATGGTTGACATTAAGGCCTGGGCCATTGGTGTTCTGTTCAGGAAGTTGTTTCCTGTGCCAATGTGTTCCAGGCTCTTCCCTACTTTTTCTTCTAAGTGACTTAGTGTCTCTGGTTTTATGTTGAGGTCTTTAATCCACTTGGATTTGAGTTTTATGCATGTTGACAATCATGTGTCCAATTGCATTTTTTTTTACACATAGACCTCCAGTTAGACCAGCACCATTTGTTGAAGATGCTATCTTTTTTTCCATTGAATGGCTTTGGCTTCTTTGTCAAAAATCAAGTAACCATATGTGTGTGGATTCATATCTGGGTCTTCGATTCAATTCCCCTGATCAACCAGCCTGTTGCTGTGCCAGTACCATGCTGTTTTAATTACTATTGCTTTATAGTACAGTTTGAGATCAGGTATGGAAATACCCCCGGAGCACCTTTTATTGTACAAGATTGTTTTAGCTATTCTGGGTGTTTTGTTTTTCCATATGAAGTTCAGAATTGAACTTTCAATGTCTTTAAAAAATTGTGAAGGTATTTTGATAGGGATTGCATTGAATCTGTAGATTGCTTTTGGTAGGATGGCCATTTTTACTATGTTAATTCTCCCAATCCATGAGCAAGGAAGATCATTCCATCTTCTCAGATCATCTTCAATCTCTTTCTTCAGATTTGGAATTTTTTTCAAACGAGTCCTTCACTTGCTTGGTTAGAGTAACTCCTAAGTATTTTATATTGCTTGTGGCTAATGTGAAGGGTGTGGTTTTCCTAATTTCGTCCTCTGCAAGCTTGTCATTTGTTTATAGGAAGGCTACAGACTTTGTTGAGTTAATTTTGTATCCAGACAATTTGCTGAAGGTGTTTATCAGCTGTAGGAGGAGTTCTCTGGTGGAATTTTGAGGATCACTTATGTACACTATCTTATCATCTGCAAATAGGGATAATTTGACTTCCTCCTTTCCCATTTGGATACACTTGATCTCCTTTTGCTATCTTACTGCTCTGGCTAGAACTTCGAGTACTATATTGAAGAGATATGGAGAGAGTGGGCAGCCTTGCCTTGTTCCCGATTTTAGAGGAATTTCCTTGAGTATCTCACCATTTACTTTGATTTTGGCTATTCACCTGCTGTATATATTTGTCGAGGAAAGTGCCTTGTATACACGATCTCTCTAAAACTTTAACATGAATGGGTTTTGGATTTTATCAAATGCTTTCTCTGCATCTAATGAGATGATCATGTGGTTTTTTATTTTCAATTTCTTTATATGGTGGATTACATTGATGGATTTTTGTATATTAAACCATCCCTGCATGCCTGGAATGAAGCCTACTTGGTCATGATGAATGATTTCTTTGATGTGTTCTTGTATTCGTTTTGCAAGTATTTTATTTAGTATTTTTGCATCGATGTTCATAAGAGAAATTGGTCTGAAATTCTCTTTCTTTGTTGAGTCTTTGTGAGGTTTAGGTATCAATGAGACTATGGCCTCAGGGAATGAATTTGGTAATGTTCCATTCATTTCTATCTTTTGGAGTAGCTTGAATAGTATCGGTATTAGCTCACCCTTGAAGGTCTGGTAGAATTCTGCACTGAAACCACCAGGCCCTGGGCTTTTTTTTTTTTTTTTTTTTTTTTTGGTTGGGAGACTATCAATGATTGCTTCTATTTCTGTAGGGGAAATGGGGCTATTTAGCTTGTTTATCTGTTCTTCACTCGACTTTGGCAAGTGAAATTGATCAAGAAAATCGTCCATTTCCCTTAGATTTTCAAATTTTGTGGCATATATGCCTTCAAATTAGGATCTTATGATTCTTTGTATTTCTTCAGTGTCTGTTGTTATGTCTCCCATTTCATTTCTGATTTTGTTGATTTCAATACTGTTTTCCTTTTAGTTAGTTTGGGTAACGGTCTGTCTATCTTGTTGATTTTCTCAACGAACCAGCTCTTGGTTTTGTTGATTCTTTGTATTGTTTTATTGGTTTCTAATTTGTTAATTTCAGCCCTGAGTTTGATTATTTCCAGACGTCTACTCCTCTTGGGTGTTTCTGCTTCTTTTTTTCCAAGGGCTTCCAGTTGTGTCGTTAAGATGTTTATATGCGATGTTTCCAATTTCTTTTTAAAGGCACTTAGTGCTATGAATTTTCCTCTTAGCCCTGCTTTCAATGTATCCCACAAATTTGGCTATGTTGTTCCTTCATTTTCATTGAATTTCAGAAACTCCTTGATTTCTTTCTTTTTTTTCTTCCCTGACTCCGATATCATTTAGAAGAGAGTTGTTTAGTTTCCACATATGTGTAGGCTTTTTGTTATTTCTGTTGTTGTTGAATTGCAGCCCAAGAGCATGGTGATCTGATAGGATACAAGGTATTATTTCAATCCTCTTGTATGTTGAGGCTTGCTTTGTGACCTACGATGTGACCAATTTTGGAGAAGGTTCCATGGGGTGTAGAGAAGAAGGTATATTCTTTCTTGTTTGGGTGAAACTTTCTATAGATATCTGTTAGATCCATTTGACCCATGGCATTGGTTAATGATGTTATTTCTCTGCTTAGTTTCTGTTTCAATGACTTATCCTTCAGTGAGAGTGGGGTGTTGAAGTCTCACACTATTATTTTGTGGGGATCGATGTGTGGTTTAAGCTTTTTTAGCAGATCTTTTACAAATGTTGGTGCCCTTGTATTGGGAGCATAGATGTTCAGAATTGTGATGTCATTTTGGTAGACTTTACCTTTGATGAGTATGAAGTGTCCTTCCTCATCCCTTTTGATTAATTTTGGTTGAAAGTCTATTTTGTTCGATACTAAAATCGCTACACCTGCTTGCTTCTTGTGACCATTTGCTAGTAATATTTTTTACAACCTTTTACCCTGAGGTAATGCCTATCATTATGGGTGAGATGTGTTTCTTGAATGGAAAAAATGTTGGATCTTGTTTATGCACCCATTCAGTTAATCTGTGTCTTTTTATTGGCGAATTGAGACCATTTATTTTGAGAGATATTAGTGACCAGTGACTGTTAAGAGTCTTAATTTTGATGTTGTTTCCAGTCGAGCATTTGTGTAGTTGTGTTTTTGCCATGGGATAGTTATCTATTTCCTGAGTAGTTTTGGTTGTAGCTTGCCCCTTTGGGATGGAGTTTTTCTTCTAGTACCTTCTGTAAAGCTAGATTTGTGGATAGGTACTGTTTGAATTTGTTTTTTCATGGAATATTTTGTTTTCTCCATCAATGGTTATTGATAGTTTTGCTGGGTAAAATAGTCTGGTTTGGCATCTGTGGTTTCTTAGGGTTTGCAGGATCTCTGTCCAGGCCCTTCTGGCTTTTATGGTCTCTGCTGGGAAGTCGGGTGTAATTCTGATAGGTTTGCCATTAAATGTTATTTGGCCCTTTTCCCTTGCAGCTTTTAATATTTTTTCTTTGTTCTGTATGTTTTGTGTTTTGATTATTATGTGATGGGCAGTTTTTCTTTTCTGGTCAATTCTATTTGGTGTTCTGTAGGCCTCTTGTATGTTTATAGGCATCTCTTTCTTTAGATTGGGGAAAGTTTTCTTCTATGATTTTGTTGAGAATAGTTTCTGGGCCTTGGAATCTGATATCTTCTCTTTCTTCAATGCCTATTATCCTCAAATTTCTTCCTTTCATGGTGTCCTCAATTTCTTGGATGTTTTGTGTTAGGAGTTTTCCAGATTTAGCATTTTCTTTAATGGTTGCTTCAAGATCTGTGATTGTATCTTCTAGACTTGAGATTCATTCTTCCATCTCTTGGTTTCTGTTAGAAAAGCTCACTTCTGTGTTGCTTGCCTTCTTCTCTGAGGTCTCACATTCTTGTTTTTCTTCTGTCTGTGTGTTTATCATTGAATCCATTTTCATTTTCAGATCTTGAACTGATTTTTTGTTTCTTTCATCTGATTATTTGTATATTCCTGAGTTTCTCCCATTGCCTCTTTATAGGTCTTCAGAGCTTGAACCATTTTATTTATTTATTTCATCTGGTAGTTTGCATTTTCCTGCAATTTTTCCAGTTCCACTCTGTGCGCTTCGAAAAACAGAAGTTTTGAAGAAGAACATCCTCTGTAAAATAGATCAAACAGAGGACAAGTCTTTCATGACCTCAAATATATTTGCACTCTAAAAACAGTTGAAATTGTTGGTGTGCATGCAAGAAGAAGGAAGGCACACTGTTTCAGCTAGGAGAGAGGTACAAACTCCATGCAGAAGCATCTTCACAGTAGCCAATGATAAAGTGTATTTTAAATAACTAAAAGTGGGCTTTACTTGTCACTACTTTAGGGTAAGCATGCCAGTTTGTTTTAGCCAGCTTTCCTAAAATGTACACATATTTAAAGACAATATGGTCTTCATAATATACACATGTTTTTGTCTATTGAAAACTTTTGTGGAGAAAATAATAATACATACATAAATAAATAATTTGAGTTTTATTAAGTGTCAGGGAAGAATGTCTGAGAAGAAAAGCAATTTTAATTTTCTGAATTAAGTGTCATTAAATTGTGACTCAAAAGACAAAAGGAAATGCTGTGTTATATGTCTTCCATTTTGTGGCACATAGGACAGTGTAAAATGCTGACTTGATATGTGTTCTGTAGTCACTCTTCTGTGCTGCACCCTGATGCTATTGGGAAAGCATTTTATGCCTTATCTATTCATAGGTTTAAAGAGGTGTGAATAGAGTTTGTCATTTTCCCGTAATAGGCAACATTCCTTTCTCTTACTGGTTTCTGTCTTCCAGGCTTTTGTCCTGTAGCTGGATGCATTACTTTCCTCTTCAGCACGCCATCTCCTCCTTGTTTTGTGATTTATGTACAGTAGGAATGGCATGGGAATGACACAGATTTTTTTTTTTTTCAAGAATTAGTTCTATAAGTTTATTAAGAGGGAACAAAACTTACATTACATTTCTGCTGCCTTTTGTCAAAGGTAGGAAAATGTTATATAGCAAATGCAATCAAAGCATTGAAATGCTAAGCACATTTGCTAAATGAACTGATGAAACCATTGTATAAGTTAAAATATTCAGTTTGTCACCAAATTCCAAACTCAAAATATTTTCAAATTGTCACTGCAAATGTATTTTCAAGCAATTAAAAAACTTCCTGATACAGCTGATTCCACATAAAGATGCGAGACAAGAAGGAAGCAGCTATCATCCTCTGGATGCCTGTGCCCGTGCAGGTTCAGCCAGCTGTTTCCCAATACCTCAGGGGTTAACCCAAGCACACAGTTTAAGTCTGCAGGTTTATACTTGTACACATGGAACAATGAAGTGTTACCACTTTCCTCCAAATATTTTTAAAGTTTAGAAGTTTAATTTTAATGTATATTGAGTTGGATAGTAGATTTTTCCTATTCCAGATTCTTCAGCATTTTGATTCTGTACTTTTGTGCTTTTTGCCAATTTGGGAAAGGCTTGTGTTATCTTTTTCACTAGTTTGTCCACCTCATTTTCTTTCTTTTCTCCAGAAAACATAGTGGCAACAATGTTGGATATACCCCACGGGGTCACTAGGACTATGCTGGTTTCTTTCTTTTTTTTTTTTTTTTTCATTGCTGTTCTAGACTCATTTTTAAAACATTTTTAAAAAATTTTTTACATGTACATTTAGGTTATTATAGATATGTACAATAAACTACCAATAGAAAGAAGAACAATGACACAATCAGAAATTATATAAATGTTATATTCTTAGTGTTTTGGCTATTGTTATTTGATAACCTTGAAGAAAACATCTTTCCTAACTTGATGCATCTAAAATTATGAATGTAAATCAATCTCCATCATATCTTGTCATTTTTAACATAAACCATCTATCTAGACCTAAAAACATCTTAACCCCCAAACCACTAAACCTCACTGTAAAACTAAGCTACCTGGTCTTTGACTCCCTCAGATTCTTGAGAAGGAATAATCTTGATTATATGAGTATGCCAGGAGCACAGGTTAATGGATTTCCAAATGAGAAGGTGACAGAGACAGTTTGCTACCTGAATAGTCACCCAAAACTCTCTATAATGTTGGAGCATCTTATTCAGCCTTCTGGCCCAATATATCTGAGAGACATATTTGTGAGGCAGGAACTGTTGAGGACTTGCTTGCCCTGTCTTGGCAGAGTTTGGTCATTGACTCTGCCTGCATCCAACCTTGCCCTTATTTATGCAGAATCCTCTCTGTGGTAGAAATGAGGACATTTTTCCCAGTGGCTTGTTTGCCACATTTGAAGCCATCTCTATAAGCAGGTTCTTTGATGCTCCTCATCCATTTTGAGATAGGCTGGGCATTGCCAGGAGTTAACCTGTCTCATTGTCAGTGACTCTTTAAAATAATAAAAATGTTTCTAAATGCCATATTCTGCATGTCTCTGAGGTTTTTGAAGATCTTATCTAACTATCCTACCTTATCTTTCTATATAATCATATCTATGCGCCATACCTAAGATGTATACTTTTGTGATAAAAGTAGACTAGTGCAGTTCTAGACTTTTGAAAAGACTTTGTATGCTAAGGTTATGTTATTATTATTATTTTTTAAGTTAAGAACTGAATAATGAACAAACTTTGTGCAAAATATTTGACAAAGTAACATCTTCAGGGATTTTCACTTTTATTTAAGACCATACCACTTCATTAATTACATTTTTAAAATTTAACTTTAATACAATAAATAAAGGTGTATTCCATTTTCCTATATTCTCATGCTTTCTGAAGGAATGAAACTCTGGCAATCAGAGGGACTTCAGTGATTCATACTGCCCCATGATAAAGTAATTTCACTCACAAGATAGTTATTATGTAAAGACAGGGAAATATTAAAAATAATTAACAAATGCCAAGCATAAGTGCTAGCCACTCAGAGTGTCTTTCAGTTCTAAACATGAGCTTCCACGAGGAACAAGGGGGTCAGATTGAGACCTGCCTCTTATTATTGCCTTGGATCTTGGAGTTTAAAAGCATTTCAATATGAAGTTGTCTATGGCATACCGAGAAATTAAGAATTGGGGTCTAAGAACAATTCAGTCTAGGCCTGTACGACTCATGGTTTTGAATGGTCACAGGAAAAGGGAAGACAATATAGAGAAAGCGAACATAGATCTTTGAGCACATTCATAGGCATTCACGATTGGACAGTATTGAAATGAGAAATTTTGGGAATGAGGTATCCATGGTAAAGTAACAAAAATTAATCTAAGTGTTCTTTCATTTAGCCCTAGTTAATAAAACAATTTCCTTCATTTAGTTAATTATATTAGTCTTTGTTTTTTTCCATGATATTTATTTATGAATTTGAGACAGGGTGTGACTGTGAAGCTTGGACTATCCTGAAACTCACTATATAGTCAACGTGTGTTGGAACTCACAAAAATCTGGCTGGCTTTGCTTCCCCAGTGGCAGGAGTAAAGGGGATATGACACCATGCCTACCTTACCTACAGTTTATAGAGTTTAAGAAATATTAAAGTGTCCACTGATGAATCTCAATAAAAGCAAATCAATTTGTTGTGAATTAATTCCTTCTCTTTTTATAATAGACTTAAATTTTTTATTACATATCTATTTATTGGTTTAGTGTATGTGTGTCTGAGTGAGAGTGTGTGTGTGTTTCCTTTCTTCATCACACTTCCCTACATCAGGGATTCGTCCTGTAGAATTTGGAGAAACTTGCATAAGTATGTACATGCACCCATTTGCCATGGTGGAATGTGAAAAGAAGTCACAGCAGAATTTCCAGCAATTCATTCTCATTCTCTTCTATCATATGAGTTCTGGGAATAAAACACAGGCTTTCAGCTTGGTGGCAAGTTCTCTTACATAGTTAGCAGAATACTTCCTGCAGTAAATGATAAGTACTTTACTAATTGTCACTCTATTGTTATACATGGTAAGTAATAAGGAAAAGCTGTTGATGTTGATTAACCATTTCTGCTAATGTTTACTATAATATATATTCTCAAATGATAATTAAAATATCAATACTTAGAAAATTAAATATCATTAAAAATAAATGACTTAAACTCACAATCAAAATCTATATGTGATTAAATATTTTTACTAAATTATCTTAAAATAATCCAAATTATGCCAAGTAATTAAAAAATAATTACATATTGAAATCCAATAATGATACATGTACCTTAGTATGATATACTTCCCCTAGAAATATTATATTTAAAATATTTCATAGAAACCGGTCTATAATTTATGTAAAGGGAAATTTGAATCTAAAATACCTAGTGATACATGGTTTCTCACTCTTTCTCCCTGAATCTGAATCATTCATATTGTGGAATGTTGAATGTAGGAGTCAAAGGAAAGGGAAGTGAGGACTCATGGGAAGCAGCTAGGTCTACTGCTGGACTCCTCAGTAGGAACCACAGAGCAAAGGCAGAAAGTGTTCTGTGAGTCACATGCAGCCTATTACAGAGGACAGATGCTGAGCAGCTTCTTTGACCCTGGAGGTAAAATCTATGATTGAGCAGCAGTTTTTAAGATCCAGAGCATGCTAAATTTCTCCATCTTGGTGAATTATGAGTAGATTAAGAATATCTCAGACACCATTTGCCATTATAAGATAACATTTTAAAACAGTTCAAATCTATTCCTACCACTTAACTCTGGGGATGTTCTTAAGTATGACAGTCCCTAATGACTGTGTTTATTGAAACAAACTGTTGATAATGTATTTCAAGTTAAGTCCACATTCACACATATTTCTGATGTCCCCTTAGAAGCAATTAAAAGGAATGGTTAAAATACAAAACTGTAGGTTAGTATAAACCAAGTATTATACCTAACACTACTGTGTTTAAATAGAAATCAAAAGGTAGCAAAAACTGTGTATACACATTTGTAAGCAATCTTTCACCTATATTCAAACTGAATTACTACTAATCTGTCAAATTGATCCTCAGCTGCATAATGTGTGACTGTTTCAGTCACAAATTGGACACTGACTCTGAACCCATTATTCTGTGAACCGCAGCATAGACATAGCCTCAGAACCCACCAGAACGCAAACATACAGGCTTCAATTTCAATTTGAATAAGGCAGAATCTCTGAAAGCCAGGGCCTTATGTCTGTTCTAATGATTCCAGAGGGTTTCAAATCATGTCTAGTTTAGAAGGCGTTGAGATGGACAGAGGGAAGTGGAGGTTGATACCAAGCTTTTATGGTGGGTAATAACAAACGAATACAAGCTCCACAGCACCTGCCTAGAAGGAATTTGAGAAATCTTAAGTAAACATGACAAGGCTGAATGCACTTCCCATAGGTCAAGTGCTTACAGTTAAAGAAAAAGGTAATTTGTTTAAGAACAACATGAAGGCTGGCATTCCTATCTCCCAAACGTTGACCCATAGACAATACACCGTGGCAGAGGGAATTTCTGTGAACATACTTTGAATCAATGCTGCGTGACTATTTGGGAATTATTTGCAGACATCACTTATTATAATAATCTCCTTAGTGATAATATTACAAACTTGGAAATGGCAATAGCCTTTGCTGCTTCCTCAGGTCATGGACTTTGGGGAATGAGGAAGTGTTTTGAGAAATTCAACTCTTCTGACCTCACAGATTTCTAAGATCATACTTCCCTATTGGGGTGACCTGACATCTAGCACATTCTCTTGGAACTTAAAGCGGAAAAGTGATGTGGGGGGTTCATTTAGAGAAATGGTTCCGTGGTTAAGAACAATGGCTGACCTTCCAGAGGACCTGGGGCTGATTGTGAACATCCACATGGTGGCTCACGGTCATTTATAACTCCATATATAGGGGATATGGTGCCTTCTACTTGATTCTGTAGAAGTCAGGCATGCATATGTTACACAGACATACTTGCAAACAAAGCATTCATACAACTAAATAGAAAGCAATCAATAGCTTGTTTTTTAAATGTAATTTAATACAGTTTGTTTTTGATATGTTAGTAAAGGAAAGAAAGGTTTGGGAAAACAATAGAACAATTTGTTGGAAAAATCATATAAAGATTGAAACCTACTAATAGAATTAGTTTTATAATGTTTGTGGAGACAAGCTTTAGCAAAGCAAAAGAGCGCACAAGAAGATAACAGTTTACTTTCAAAGAACATCTGTCTGACAATTGTGCAAGAATAGATGAGAAAATAAATTGCTCTAAGGAGAAAGTTTCACAAATATTATAAAGTCCAACTGTGAGGCAATGAGGCGCAACGACCAGGAATAGAGGAATGGGATATAATACAGACCGGTTGCTGTGGATATATGTGCAAGCAGTCGCATATGGAAATAAAAGAATCAGATATAATTGGGTACAATGCCTAATAAAAGAAAGTAACTTCCACACACACTAAGGACATACTATCTTTCTTAAGCATTGTTTTTAATTATATTTGTACATTGTTTTCAATTGCCCTATTATGCTAAATTGCTTTGTGCCTTTATGTAAATAGCATTGCTCATATTTTCTCTACGGAAATTTTAAAAATAGATTCAGTTGTGAATGTATAACTTAGTGTTGTATGTCATGAAATCAATTTGCATGAGAATAGAGTTTTATCTCTACGATGTTTCTTGTAGATCGTGTCCAGAGTTACATTTCTGTGAATACAGAATGATGTCCCTTTCTAAAACACCTGTTAGATCTCAGACCTACTTTGGACTTAAATCAAAGCAATCAAGTTACTGTTTGTTAAGCTACTAGGAAGATAATTTTGCTGTCCTACAGCCTTATGTTGCCAATACTTTGAGAAGAAAAAATGTCTATTATTTATTCAGTGAAAATTTATGAGTTTGCATTGAGTGACCTCTATCAGTCTCAAGACCCTACACGGAGAGTATAGGAGACAATATAAGAGACACACCATCTTTCCGTTACAAAAATTACACTTAGCATATGGCTTTAAAATGTAACAGTCAATAATATAATATTACTGTTTCATTTTCTTTACATTTATTTATAGGTTACCTATCAACTTCCTTCTCACAATAAACAAATTAAAATAAATTATTATTAAATATAAAAAATTAATTGAGGTAAATCCCCAGTTACCACAATTATATATTGCAACATGAGTGACAATACTTGACCACATTCTCAGAATGCACATGAGAAATTTGAAAGAGTTTAGATGAGAAAGATGTGAGAGGAAACGTTTGGCAAGTTTACATGTTTATGGAAGCATACCCTTTTGAAGCATTTTAATTCTTTTACTCATCTTATGTTATATATTGTATATGTGAACATTAGTCACCATTCAGTACAATCATCCTATTCTGAAACTCGTCACCCTCTATGCAAAACAACAAAAAGCTCGAAGACAGAGGAAAAAGAAGCTAAAAGAGAATATGTAATTAAAAGATGCCTGTGTACAGAGCTAGACATGAAAAAGGTTGTCCTTGCAGACACAGTGCTTCAGATGGTGGATCAGAAGTCTTATTATTCATTTGAGAGAACAGAAATGTAACAATCATTTCTCTGAGTTAGTATTATGTTTTAAAACATTAGCTTCCAGATCATCATCTATAAGACTTCTGAGTGTTTGCACATGACTAAATGAAGCCTGAAGGAAAAGGACCTGGAAGAATGCAATGTTTCCCTAGGTTGCCTTTTCTGAATTCTCACCTGGAGGTAGATCTGAGTCAGTCTAAAAATATTAATATTAAATACATTAAATAAATAAGAATTACTAAGTGAAACTTAATATATTTTACTATTTTATTTTACTGAACATAATACAGTGGATTTGATGATTTATTTATTTCTCTCAGCATTAACTATTAGAAAAATTGTTTTAATGACCTGTCAAAATATGGTGCAAATTATAGCAACTGTGATGAAAAATGGCAAAATATATAACAGAAATTAATTGAAGGACAATAAGGGTTTAGTGTATATATATATATCCTTCATATATTCACTCTCTCTCTCTCTCTCTCTCTCTCTCTCTCTCTCTCTCTCTCTCTCTTTTACATTCATGAAGTTTGACCTACATCTCTTCATTGACAGACCTCAAGATTAGATTTTTCCAATTATTGTGCTGAGAAATAAAGTAAGGTTCAGTTGTGAAATAATCTCTGTTGATTGGAAGGAGTCAAGCTTCTTGTCTGCTCTTAATTCTAGTAAATATTTTAAACTCACAATATAATATACCTTGCTATTTGGTAGAGATAGCATCTATTATTAGTTATGAAGTACATTTTATATACTTTTATTCTATGCTTCATTTATACTAACTCAGCATATATTTTATACATTTTAACAAATAGAATGTTATTTTACACTTGGTGTGCTCATTTTGCTTCTTTTATTCAGATTTTAGATATAAGCACTGGCTTTCTGTGAGAAAAGAATGATCAAGTTCTTAAGAGGTGTATTTTAAAAATATGAAATTCAAAAACAGAAATGTGTTATAATTTGCTATTTTGAAGATAAGGAAATGTACTGTTTAAAAATATTTTAGTCAGCCTTAATATTATAATTAAGAGAATGCAATCCATAGTCTTTTATGGATTAATACTTCATCCTTTTTTGTGAATTACAGTGTGCTTTTAGGTACACATCTGGAAAAGTAGGAAGTGAAATATCCTGCCCAACCTTTTCCATGACAAACAATTTCTAGTTTATTAAAATAACTTTTCATAAATAATCAACATATGTGAGGCAGAACCAAAGCACACAGTCATTAACAATATGCAATAACTTCCAAACTTCCTTCTTGCGTGGAATACTAAATCAGAAATGAAACATGAAACCAATGATGAGCTTAGCAACAGGAGGGAGCAAGAGATTATGTATGTAGAGAGGTTGGGATAATTCAGAGAGCTGGAGTAAGGGGATGAATAAAATCAAGACAGGTTGTATGCAATCCTCAAATACCTAATCAAATACAATTTTAAGCAAACAAGCAAAAACAATGAAGCCGTGTTATGGTGATGTATACCTACAGTGATGAAAAATTGGTGGCTAGTCTGATCTAAGTATAAGTTTCTGTGTTATCTAAAGCTAAGTAATGTAACCAAGAGTATCTAAGCATTAGAAACAAAACAAATTCTAAAGTCAACTACCACCAGTGCCAAACACAATGGTACTTTTATGTGACTTCTTATGAGCACTGACACAAAATTTTTATATGACACCAATGGCATTTTGGAAAGGGAACCATTACTGTTCCTAGGAATCATCTCAATGATGTTTTTGCAAAGTCCAGATTGCCTGACATATAGGTAAAACCAATTTTTAAAGGAGCATATCCAGACACATTTCTGTTTACAAGTGTGTTGAGCCTATTTTGATACTGGAAAGAGAAGAGGACATAAAAATGATTTGAGTCTAACCTCATCACAGACTATATTCATAGGATACTTACAGCAACACCAGGACTCACTTCACCTTGGAGCCAAGGAGAAGTCTCAAAACTGTCAGGAAAATATGCTTTACCTCATACTGATTTATCTTGTGGCACATCCTATTAATGGGGCATGTTCCTCACTCTACCCCAAACAAAGAAGTGTTGTGTGCTTTAAAAGATAATTTAGTACTTACTTTGTCTGCACATATACTAACATTAGAACAATCAAGAAAAGATTCACGTAGTGTTTGCAGCAGGGATAGCTTGAACATTTCTGAGTGTTTGATATATTTTGATATATTTAAGTTGGTGGAATAGGGATGTGGAAGAATCTTGGAGGAGTTAGAAGAAGGGAAAGAATATGAGCAAAATATATTGTATGAAAATTTCAAATAAAAATGAAAGCTAGTGGAGAAACACAAAACAAGAAAATACCTTAAAAATCAAATTTCTCTTCTTTTATAATACCTAATAAAACAGCATCTCAACCGTATGCCTCCCAGAAGTTTACACTTATCCAAATGTACACACTCAACTTAGAATGTCAGAGCCTCCAGCTTCCTGTGCCTACAGAGTTTTGGTGAATGTTGTTATGTTGGGTACTCCTGTTGTCTGCTGGTTCTGTCCCATGTTTGCTAGCATTGGTTTTACTTTCATCCTTTTCTCTTTGGACACCATGTCTCCCTTATTTGGTTTCACAAGCATAGGCTCTTGGAATGAGAGGAACCAGTATAGACCCTTTCTTTTGGACACTGCAGCTGTTATTCAGCATATTCCCTGGCTCAAGAATACAAGACAATGCTTGTCTGTTGAGGAACAGACTTCATTTCTGCACTTTTCAAGATTTTTGCTTTGATCCTTCTCCAGATCCACCTCCTCAGGCTGGAGATATAGCTGACTTAGCAGAGCAGTTTCCTGGCAACATGAAGCCCTAGTAATCCCCATAACCCCTTATGTCCAGGTCCAATGGCATGCACCTGGAATCCCAGCCATTAGGAGGTAGAATCTTCTGACAAGTGTAAATTCAAGGAATTGACTGGACTACACGACACCCTATTCCCTTAAAAAACAATACTCCACCTACAGAAAACTTTTTCACTCTTGTAAGGGTCAATAATAAAACAAAACAACAAAATTTAATAGCACATGGTGATATGGAAGAACAAAACAAAATTGAATGGGCCAGGTACTAGTTGAATAAATTTCCTTTTAGGACGAAATGGAAACCAATAAAGATGCAATCCTGGGGTAGAATTTTGGGTCTTATCTGCACAGAGCTTCCCAGCTGTCCTGTTGGGAGTGACGAAGAGGGCCCTATGAACTTCCTTAAGCAACCTGGGATTTTATTAACCTCACTTAGTTTCAGATTAGAAACTCTAAATTTTTATTTCATTTAAAGACAAGTCTAACTTATAAAATATTTAATTTTATAAGAATTAGACTAAAAAGTTCTTTAGAAAATACTGTGCTTTGGTATCTGTTGAAGCTTCCTTATGATTACCACAAGTGATAAGCCAATGGTCAAGGTGATTTTTGGTATCACCATCAGAAACAGACCAATGGAGCAGTGGTGATCTTGTTTGTGCATCAAGGTTTGGAGAGCTGAATTTATTCAGTTACAATCTAACCCACTTCAGACATGTGCTGAAGGTGTCAAAAATAAAGGAAGAACATTTTTATAATAGGTTTGCCTTCAGAAAGTGGATGTTGTGAAACCCACTGCTAATTCAAAGCAAGTGGGAAAACAAAAGACTCCAACATTGTTGTGATTGCACAGGTTACTTTGGGCAAGTCCACCACAACTGGCTACCTGATCTACAAATGTGACAGATAGGACAAACAAACTATGGAAAAGTTTGAAAAAGAGGCTGCCGAGATCAGAAAAAGCTCCTTCACTTACACCTGGCTCTTGGACAGCCTGAAAGCTGAGAGAGAGTGTGGTATCACTACTGACATCTCCCTGTGGAAATTTAAGACCAGAAATACTATGTGATTGCCATTGTTGCTTCAGGACACAGAGACCTCATCGAAAGCATGATTACATTACATCTCAGGCCAACTGTGCTGTGCTGATTGTTACTGCAGTTGTTGTTGGTGAATTTGAAGCTTATATCTCAAAGAACGAGCATGCCCTTCTGGCTTACGCCCTGGGTGTGAAGTAGCTGATTTCTGGGGTCAAAAAGGATTCCACTGAGCCACCCTACAGCCAGAAGAGTTATGAGGAAACCGTTAAGAAACCCAGTACCTATATTAAGAAAATTGGCTACCCTGACAAAGTAGCATTTGTGCCAATTTCTTGTTGGAATGGTGACAACATGCTGGAGCCAAGTGTTAATATGCCTTGGTTCAAGGGGTGGAAAATCACCCGCAAAGATGGCAGCACAGTGGCATCACACTGTTGGAAGCTTTGAATTGTATCCTGCCACGAAGTTGTCCAACTGACTAGCCCCTATAACTGCCCCTCCAGGATGTTGATAAAATTTGTGGTGTTGGCACTGTTCCTGTGGGCTGAATGGAGACTGATCCTTTGTTCCAATCAACAGAAGTCAAGTCTGTTGAAATGTACCATGAAGAACTGAGAGAAAATCTTTCTGGGGACAATATAAATATAAACATAAATAAATATAAATATAAATATAAATATAAATATAAATATATGTCTGTCAAAGATATTAGATGTGGCAACATTGCTGGTGACAACAAACAAGACCCACCGAGGGAAGCAGCTGGCTTCACTGCTCAGATGATTGTCCTGAACCATCCTGGCTAAATTAATACTGGCTATGCTCCTTAAAGCTGAGTGTGAGTCAATGATCCTGAAAGTACTGAATTGTTCATAGTTCACATAGCATGCAAGTTTGCTGAGCTTAAAGAAAATATTGATCATCATTCTGGCAAGGAGATGGATGATGGCCCTAAATTCTTGAAGTCTGGTGATGCAGTCATTGTTGATATGGTCCCTGGCAAGCTCATGTGTGTTGAGAGCTTCTTTGACAATCTTTCACTGGGTTGTTTTGCTGTTCATGACATGAGTTAGACAATTGCTGTGGGTATCATCAAACACAAAGGATGCCAGAGCTGGTAAAGTCACCAAGTCTGCCCAGAAAGCTCAGAAGGCTAAATGAATATTATCCTTAACACCTGCCAGCCAGTCTTACTCAGTGGTAGAAAGAGTCTCAGAACTGTTTGTCACAATTGGCCATTCAAGTTTCACAGCAAAAGATTGGTTAGTGGTAATAATGCATAGTAAATCTTTCCAAAGAAAATGAGAAAATGAGAGTGTTTAGTGGATGAGAGTCTCTCTCTCTCTCTCTCTCTCTCTCTCTCTCTCTCTCTCTCTCTCTCTCTCTCTCTGTGTGTGTGTGTGTGTGTGTGTGTGTGTGTTTGTGTCTGTCTGTCTGTCTGTTTTATATTATTAGTTTTCAAAACCAGTACTTTTTAGTGGCAAAAACTTGACTAAAATATCTATCACAGAAATTTGAGACCCATTAAAACAAGTTTAATGAGAAAAATAAATAAAAGAATGAAAATAAAAACAGAGGAAGGAGGACAATGAAATGGATCAACTTTGATAGGTGATGTGACAGATAGCTTACATAAATTCTACTTATTTTCCTGTGTTAGTCATTTTATATTAATTTGTACAATGACTAGTTTTTAAAATGTAAAAACATGAAACATACTTCTGTGCTAGAATTAAAATAATTTCCTTGATGTAGTAAACACGTTACTTTGTCAATTTGTAAAACTTATAGCATAGAAATTAAGCTTATTACTTTTAAGAATTTATCCCAACTCCCTTGATTTTCCCCAGAAGAACAGTCACAGTTTTTAATTGGGTGTAAAATATTTGGGCTCCTTTTTTGTTCTTCTGTGCTGATAAATTAAAAGTTTTACAGATTCACTACATTCATCTCATGCTTTTATGACCTCAATTATACATCTCAGAGTATGGTAGGTAATGGGTAATGGAATTGTTCATAAGATTTTGAGGGTCGTGTTTAAAGAATGAGATAAAAATGTTATAGAATTTTATATCAGAGCATCTTTTCTTCAGCAGTTAGTTATCAACTGAAATTTCTAAAATCCATAAATTAAAATTTTGGCCTTTAAATTGTATATATACAGATGGTAAAATATAAAATATAAGAGGGCTTCAAGATGGAGGCGAGCAGCGTGGACCTTGTTAGAAGCTCCAGTAAAGGATTCAGGGAATTGCACAGCATTCTGAACCAGGAACACCAAGCTCCTCACCCCACTACAGTGGGAGTACTCCACAGTTCGAAATGACCAAAATACAGAAAACCTGTGTACCCCTACACATGGGAGGAGTACAGATTCTTTTGGACAAGAGTGGCTGCAGCGGCAGTAGCAGTGGCTGAGGTTTGCAGCTGGGAACCCTCGAGCAGAGGCGATTGGCATTGTAACTGGTGCTGCGGGAGAGGGGACTCAGTGCAAGATTTGGGCCCCACAACCCACACTGAACTCAGCGCGTGGCTCGTGCTCAGAGACCCAAACTGGACTCAGTGTGAGGTTGAGCCACTGAGATCCTAGCAGAGCTCAGTGTATGGTTTGGGCCCAGACTTCCTAGTTGAGCTTGGTGAGCAGTTCACCCTCTGAGACTATAGCTGAGCTTGGCGTGCAGTTTGGGTCCAGAGTCCTTGGATGAACTCGGTGCTGTTTGGGCCCAAACACTCTAGCTGAGCTTAGCATGCAGTCCCAGCCCTGAGACTTGCTGGACTCAGGATGCAGTCTGGGGCCCAGAGGCCCTGGCTTGATTCAGTGTGCAGTTTAGGTGCAGAGTCCCTATCTGAGCTTGCATTCAGTTCAGCCCCTAAGACTCTAGCTGAGTTCAGTGTGTGGTTTAGGCCCAGAGTCCCTGGCAGAACATGGAGGGCAATTTGGGCCCAGAGTCCCTAGCTGAACTTAACAGGCAGTTTGGGCCCAGAGAACCTAGCTGGACTTAGTGGGCGGTTTGGGACCAGAGACTCTAGCTGATACTGGTGCATGGTCCCGGCCCTGAGACTTTGGCTGGACTTGGCGTGAAGATTGGGTCCAGAGTCCCTAGCTGAATTTGTCGTGCAGTTTGGGTCCAGAGTCCCTGGCTGAGTTCGGTGCACAGTCCCGGCCCTGAGACTCTGCTGAATTTGGTGGGTGGTTTGGAAGCAGAGCTCAGCACTCGGTTTGGGCCCAGAGTCCGTGGCTGAATTTGGTGGGTGGGGCAGGCTCTGAGACTTTGGCTAAGCTCAGTGCACAGTTTGGGACCAGAGTCCCTAGCTGAGATTGGCGGCAAGTTTAGGCCCAGAGACTCTAGCTGATTTCGGGGAGCAGTCGGGGCCTGAGACTCTAGCTGACCTCAGCAAGCTAAGTGGGCAGTTTGTGCCTGAGACACTGGTTGGACCCAGTTCTAACTGGACTAAGTGTGGGGATTAGGCCCCAAAACCCATTTGGGTACAGAGATGCGAACTGGACTGACTGTGTGTGGTTTGGGCCCTGTGACACTAACATGAACTCTTAGAGCAGTCTTGGTCCTGAAACACTACCAGGAACACAGAGCAGCAGAGCACCAAAGCTTCGGGACTAAGGAAATCTCAAGGAGACAGGGAGTAGAGTGGCCAGTAGATCCCCTCCACCTGACCTGGTTCAGTCCCTGGAAATCTCTAGTGCTAAAAGGTACCCAAAAGGCTGTGAACACTTTGGCCTCACTCAACGCACATTCATAGCCCCAGGATGGTTACAGGACCCACAGTACAGGGTGGCTGGGGATCACTGGCTGTGAGAAACCCAAACTACAGAGCTAGCCTCCTGTCATCCAGACAAGTGAAGCATCAGAGCTTCCAGCCTAGAGAAGTCATGAGAAAACAGGTGAATCTATCCTCAGATTCCCTCAACCCAACTATGGAAGCTACCTGCCAAAAACAGAGATAGCAATACCAAAAGTACAGCATAAGTTATATGCAAAAAAAAAAAAAAAAAAAAAAAAAAAAACAAACCAAAAAACAAAAAACCAAAACAACATGGTGTCTCCAGATCCCAGCTATCCCAATGAAAACAACTCAGATAACTCAAACACAATGGATATACAAGAAAATGACCTCAAATCCTTAGTAATGAGGACGATAATGGAAGAAACAAATAAAATTAAAAATCAAATGCAGAAGATGCAGCCAAACAGATGGAAGACATAAAAGAGGCCAGTAAAAGGCACTGGGAAAAAAAATCAGGAAAATACAAACAACCAGATGAAGGAAATCAATAAAACTCTTCAATCTCTGAAGGCCTATAAAGAGTCAATGGATGAAATGCAGGAATATACAAACAATCAGATAAAAGAAATCAATAAAATTGTTCAAGATCTGAAGATGAAAATGGATTCAATAATAAAAACACAGACAGAAGAAAAATGAGAATGTGAGAGCACAGAGAGGAAAGCAAGCAACAAAGAGGCCAGTCTTTCTAACAAAATCCAGAGATGGAGGAACAAATCTCAGGTCTAGAAGATACAATCACAGATCTTAAAGCAACCATTACCGAAAATGCTAAATCTGGGAAAACCCTGACACAAAAATGCAATGAAAAGAAGAAATCTGAGAATATTAGACATTGAGGAAAGAGAAGATATCAGACTCCAAGGCCCAGAAAATATTCTCAACAAAATCATAGAAGAAAACTTTCCCAATCTGAAGAAAGAGATGCCTATAAACACACAAGAGGCCTACAAAACACCAAATAGAATTGACCAGAAAAAGAAAACTTCCCATCACATAGTAATAAAAACACAAAATATACAAAACAAAGAAAAATATTAAAAGCACCAAGGGAAAAGGGCCAAATAACATTTAATGGCAAACCTATCAGAATTACACCCGACTTCTCAGCAGAGACAATAAAAGCCAGAAGTGCCTGGACAGAGATCCTGCAAACCCTAAGAGACTACAGATGCTGGGCCAGACTACTTCACCCAGCAAAACTATCAATAACCATTGATGGAGAACACAAAATATTCCATGACAAAAACAAATTCAAACAGTACCTATCAACAAATCCAGCTTTACAGAAGGTACTAGAAGGAAAACTCCATCCCAAAGGGGCAAGCTGCAACCAAAACTACTCAGGAAATAGATAACTATCCCATGGCAAAAACACAACTACACAAATGCTCGACTGGAAACAACATCAAAATTAAGACTCTTAACAGTCACTGGTCATTAATATCTTTCAACATCAATGGTCTCAATTCTCCAATAAAAAGACACAGACCAACTGAATGGATGCATAAACAAGATCCAACATTCTTTTGCATTCAAGAAACACATCTCACCTATAAAGATAGATATTACCTCAGTGTAAAAGGCTGGAAAATATTCCTAGCAAATGGTCACAAGAAGCCAGCAGGAATAACCATTTTAATATCTAACAAAATAGACTTTCAACCAAAATTAATCAAAAGGGATGAGAAGGACACTTCATGTTCATCTAAGGCAAAGTCAACAAAGATGACATCACAATTCTGAATATCTATGCTCCCAATACAAGGGCAACCACATTTGTAAAAGATCTGTTAATGAAGCTTAAACCACATATCGATCCCCACACAATAATATGAGAGACTTCAACACCCACTCTCATGAAAGGATAAGTCATTGAAACAGAAACTAAATTATGAAATAACATCATTAATCAATGTCATGAATCAAATGGATCTAACGGATATCTACAGAACCTTTCACCCAAACAATTCTTCTCTGTAACCCAAGGAACCTTCTCCAAAATTGATCATATAGTATGTCACAAAGCGAGCCTCAATAGATACAAGAGGATTGAAATTATACCGTGTATCCTATCAGATCACCATGGTCTTAGGATGCACTTCAACAATGACAGAAATAATAAAAAGCCTACACATACACGGAAACTAAACAACTCTTTAGTTAATGAGACCTGGGTCAGGGAAGAAATAAAGAAAGAAACTAAGGACTTCCTCAATTCAATGAAAATAATGAGACAACATACCCAAATTTGTGGGATACATTGAAAGCATTGCTAAGAGGGAAATTCATAGCATTAAGTGCCATTAAAAAGAAATTGGAAACATCCCACATAAGCAACTTAATGACATAGCTAGAATCCCTAGAAAAAAAGAAGCAGAAACACCCAAGAGGAGTAGACGTCTGGAAATAATCAAACTACGGGCTGAAATTAACAAATTAGAAACTAAGAAAATAGTCCAAAGAATCAACAAAACCAAGAGCTAGTTCTTTGAGAAAATAAACAAGATAGACAAACCATTAGCCAAACAGTATCCAAATCAACAAAATCAGAAATGAAAACGTTGACATAATAACAGACACTGAAGAAATACAAAAATTCATAAGATCCTACTTCAAAGGAATATATGCCACAAATTTTGAAAATTTGAGGGAAATGGATGATTTCTTGATCAATTTCACTTGCTAAAACTGAATGAAGAACAGATAAACCAAGTAAATAGTCCCATTTCCCCTACAGAAATAGAAGCAAACATTGATGGTCTCCCAAGCAAAAAAAGTCCAGGGCCAGATGGTTTCAGTGCAGAATTCTACCAGACATTCAAGGATGTGCTAATACCAATACTCTACAAGCTACTCCAAATGATAGGAATGGATGGAATATTACCAAATTCATTCTATGAGACCAGAGTCACATTGATACCTAAGCCTAACAAAGACCCAACCAAGAAAGAGAATTTCAGACCAATTTCTCTTATAAACATTGAATCAAAAATACTCAATAAAATACTTGCAAAACGAATACAAGAACACATCAAAGATATCATTCACCATGACCTGGTAGGCTTCATATTAGGCATGCAGGGGTGGTTTAATATATGGAAATCCATCAATGTAATCCACCATATAAACAAATTTAAAATAAAAAACCACATGATCATCTCTTTAGATGCAGAGAAAGCATTTGATAAAATCCAAAACCCATTCATGTTCAAAGTTTTGGAGAGATCAGGCATACAAAGCACATACCTCAACATAATAAAGGCTTAATAAAGCAAGCCAAGAGCCAAAATCAAATTAAACTGTGAGATACTTAAAGAAGTTCCTCTAAAATCAGGAACAGGGCAAGGCTGCCCACTCTTTCCATATCTCTTCAATACAGTATTGTAAATTCTAGTCAGAACAAAAAGACAACAAATGGAGATCAAGGGGATCAAAATAGGAGAAAAGGAAGTCAAGTTATCCCCATTTGCAGATGATATAACAGTGCAAATAAGTTACCCCCAAAATTCCACCAGAGAACTCCTACAGCTGATAAACACCTTCAAAATATTGGCTGGATACAAAATGAACTCAAAAAAGTCTGTAGCCTTCCGATATACAAATGACAATCATGCAGGAGAAGAAATTAGGAAGACTACACCCTTCATATTAGCCACAAGCAATATAAAATATTTAGGATATACTCTAACCAAGCAAGTGAAGGATTTGCTTGAAAAGAAATTCAAAACTCTGAAGAAATAGATTTAAGATGACCTGAGAAGATGGAATGATCTTCCTTGCCTGTGTATAGGGAGAATTAACATAGTAAAAATGGCAATCTTACCAAAATCAATTTACAGATTCAATGAAATCCCTATCAAAATACCTACACAGTTTTTTAAAGACGTTGAAAGTTCAATTCTCAACTTCAAATGGAAAAACAAAAAACCCAGAATAGCTAAAACAATCTTGTACAATAAAAGATCCTCCGGAGGAATCTCCATACCTGACCTGAAGCTGTACTATAAAGCAACAGTAATTAAAAGAGCATGATACTAGCACAGCGATAGGCTGGTTGATCAGTGGAATCGAACTGAAGACCAGATATGAATCCACACACATATAGTCACTTGATTTTTGACAAAGAAACCAAATCTATTCAATGGAAAAAAGATAGCATCTTCAACAAAGGTGCTGGTCTAACTGGATGTCTACGTGTAAAACAATGCAATTGGACACATGTTTGTCACCATGCACAAAACTCAACTCCAAGCGTTTCAAAGACCTCAACATAAAACCAGAGACACTAAACCAATTAGAAGAAAAAGTGGGGAATAGCCTGGAACACAATGGCACAGGAGACAACTTATTGAACAGAACACCAACAGCCCAGGCCTTAAGGTGAACCTAATAAGGCTGAGAAGCTTCTGTAAGGCAGAAGACATTGTCAATAGAATGAAGCAACAGCCTACGGACTGGGAAAAGATCTTCACCAACCCTTCATCTGAAAAAGGTCTAATATCCAAAACATATAAAGAACTCAAGAAATTAAACACCACCAATCCAAATAACCCAATTGAGAAATGGGGCTCAGAACTAAACAGAGAATTCTCACCAGAGTAATATCGAATGGCTGAGTAGCACTTAAAGAAATGCTCAACCTCCTTAGTCATTAGGGAAATACAAATCAAAACAACTCTGAGTTTCTATCCTATATATACCAGAATGGCAAAGATAAAAAAATTCAAGTGACATCACATACTGACCAGGATGTGGAGAGAGAGGAACACGCTTTCATTGCTGGTAGGAATTCAAACTAGTACAGCCACTTTGGAAATGTATTTGGTGCTATATCAGATAATAGCGAATAGGGCTTCCTCAAGACCCAGCTATTCCACTCCTTGGAATATACCCAGAAGATGCTCCAGTACAGAACACAAAGATTTGCTCAACTATGGTCAATGCAGCCTTATTCATAATAGCCAGAACCAGAAAACAGTCTAAGTGTCCCTCAGTAGAAGAATGGATAAAGAAACTGTGGTACATTTAAGCTATGGAATACTACTACTCACCTACTAAAAAGAAGGAATACCTGAAATTTGTGGACACGTGGATTGAACTAGAAATGATCATAATGAGTGAGTTAACCAAGAAGCAGAAAGAGTCAAATGGTATATATTCACTTATATCTGGACACTAGCCCAAGTGGCATGTCTCATGAATGTCTTCACTTATCAGGATAGTGGGACAGAGGGGAGGACATCCTATTGGGACTCTAGGTGAGAGAAGCATGGGAGAATGGGGAAATAGAAGGATCCAGAGGGTCCTAGAAACCTACCAGAAGAACATTATGATGGGCAGATATGGGCCCAGGGGTCCTGCTCAAACTATGGCACCAGACAAGGACAATACATGCAGTAAACTTCAAACCTCTACCCATATCTACCCAATGTACAGGACATTCTTCACAGTTGAGTGAAGAGTGGGGTCTGACTTTCACATGAACTCTGGTGCCCCATATTTGAGCACGTCTCCTGCATGGGGAGTCCTGGTGGCACTCAGAGGAAGGATAGCAGGCTACCAAGAAGAGACTTGATATCCTATGTGCATATACAGGGGGAAGAGGTTCCCCTCAGTCACAGTCATGTGTGTGTGTATATATATATATATATATGTATATATATATATATATATATATATATATATATATGTATATATATATATATATATATACACACATATATGTAATTTATTTCCAAATCCAATAATAAGTCCTACTTGGATTGACCATGACAGGAAAGAGTGTTATATGATAATTAATAACACATAGAATACACTGTATTAGACACAATCTCCATATACTTTATGTCCAGAGGTAGGAGTATCATGGGAATTAGAAAAATAAAGACCCATAGATGGTAAAGTGTTTATACTGAAGCACAAGAGCAAATTGTTGTCTCTTACTGAACACTATGAACTTTAAGAAAAACCCACTTTCTTTAGGTTCTACTCAGCAGTTTTTCTTTAATAAACTAGCTCATTTTACCTGTGCATCCTCTCTAGTTTTTTTTTGTTTGTTTGTTTGTTTGTTTTGTTTTTCATATTGAATCAAGTCAGGCCACAGCAGATGCTTCTGGGTTGTGTGGTTATGGAGTTGCATGTCCACCTGTTCTCATCTTATTGAAGTCAGCATGATCTCAATGACTAAGATGACTCACTCTGAGTTTTTGTTTATGAGTTTTAATTGGTGCTTTCAAGCAACTATCTGCAGAAAGACCATGTAGTAAAAGATCACATACATAAAATAATCAAAACAAATAAATGTTCAGTGATGAAGGTTCAAGACAAAATAAAAAATATTAAAACATAAACAAAACCCAAGCAAATTAATAGTTTGGTGAAAATAATAGAGCCAATGTGCTTAATTCGGTTTTCTTAGGCTAATGTGATATATAATGTTTTCATTCTGACATTGTTAAACTCATAATTAGGGTCAAGGCCATAGCTAATATAATTTGAATTTTTAAAATTATTTACATTTATGTGTGTGTATGTGATTGCGTGTAGGTGTATGCTTATCTGTATGTTTACTACATGCATGCTGTGCCTGCAAATACCAGAAGATGCAAAAAACTGTAACTCAGGTGTCTGTTTGCCAGATGATATGGGTGCTAGGAACTGAACTCAGGTCCTCTGCAGCAAGCTCTGTTAAACACAAAGTCACCTCTCCAGCTATAAGCTCCTATTTTATATCTACTTGCTGCCAAAATGAGGAGGCAATTAATTGCTGGGAATCATAGCATTTGTTTTTTAAAAATAATAGTAACAGCTAGTACATACACAACACTTGCTCCATACCATGTAGTCTTCTCTGTGCTGTTCTATATGCAAGGTGTCTTGACTTTTAGAGCATCCCTGATGATGTTCTATTATAATCAGTTTTACATCTGATAAAACTGAGGTAATCAGACTTCGGGCCACATGTTCATCACTAAAGCTGCAATTGCAGAGAGCACACTCTTAGTTTAAAATGATTTCTTAGCCAAAGATCTCATCTGATTCAAAGAAACACTATTTCAAAGAGAAACTGGTTCAAGAACTTGTAGCTAGGAAGTTACTTGAAAGTAAACTCAGGGTTTAATTCATGTTACTTTTTCTGCATTTCATGCTCTATGTCATGGAATCTTAAGGCAGGTTGATTGAACATTAAGCAAAGCCATAATAGCACTGGTCTACTATAGTTTAATCAACACAGCCACTTTAAACATTTAGCTTTTAAATTTTTGTAGGAGTTCTGGAATAATCTACATGTAGAATGAGATGTGGCCAGAACTGACAGAAGAGTCTACATGCTAACACTTGGGAGAAATCACCGTTGGGCAGAAGCCTCCTCATTCTTGAGAAAGCACAGATTTATTTTTAAATAAGTGTTGCTTTGTGCCTGCTGAGATAGATCAGTGTATATAGTACTTGTCATGAAAGCGTGCAGAACAGAGTTCTGAGCCCCAGATGAATCCATGTGAACTCAGAGCAGACGCAAGGCATGGTGGTCGCCTATAATCCTAGAACTTAATAGGTAAAGACAGAAACCTTGGAGTATTTGTGTACAACACGCACACACACACACATGTGCACAGAGAATTACTTATTACATTCTGAACTAAAACTCTGGCATACATGAGTTATGACTAAACCTGACTTTTCAGTACTGTCATTAAATTGTGTCTGTGAGGGTAGCCACAGTAAATGTCATCACCTTTTTAATGAAGCAAAAGCATCTTTCAACGTGTAGAAATGTTGAAGTATCAAAAATTCTAATATATTCAGTGTTAAATATAATCAAGCTAGAATTTTGTGAAGCCAGTAAGAGAGCAATTATAATAAACCATCCCACAAGTATTAGCACCTCTATTACTGATGAATTTATTATTCACTTTATAATATTAAAAAGCATAGACCATGCTTCTATTATTTTAGATTTTAACAAAACAGCACATACAGTGTGGCACTTGGTCTATGTTCTATGCAGGGCTTTCACATAAAGGTAATACTTTTTTTTTTTTTTTTTTTTTTTTTTTTTTTTTTTTTTTTTTTTTTTTTTTTTGCTGTCCACTGACCTTGTACTGAAAAAAGTTTTCCAGAATTAACCTCCCTTTATTAACATTTCAAATGCTTGACAGCAGCTAATAGGGAGAAATTATATTCTTAAAAGGTGAACATTTTTTCAATTTCAATTATAAAGATTCATCTTTAAAATTTTTTAAATTTTTTATTAATTTATTCTTGTTACATCTCAATGGTTATCCCATCCCTTGTATCCTCCCATTCTTCCCTCCCTCCCATTTTCCCCTTATTCCCCTCCCTTCTGACTGTTCCTGAGGGGGATTTCCTCCCCCTGTATATGCTCATAGGGTATCAAGTCTCTTCTTGGTAACCTGCTATCCTTCCTCTGAGTGCCACCATTGGTTTGTCAGATAGGTACACTTAAAAACATAAAAATAACGAAATTCTTGCATTAAAATAATCTTTACCTGCGCTTGCTTTTCTTTGTATAAGGGGACTTTCTGTTTGCTTTTTTATTATTCTTCACCAAAAAAATACTCCATTTTAAAAAAGATATTATCACTAAAAAGGGCTTTAAGGCCATTCTCTTTCAAGTTTTAAACTGTCTATAAGAAATAGTACATAAGATTTGAATACCATATATCTGTATAAGGTTTCTCTCTAGCAGCATCTGGAAAAGGTTAATAAGGTAATGTGTTTGGAGTGGGTGCTTCTTGTTGCTAAGGCGCAGCTTGAGTATAGAGGTTATAGGAATTATACTGTCAAATGCTATTTTGGTGTTTTCACTGTGCCTGGCATTGGCATATGTAATTTTTTCTTTAGGATATATACCAGCCATAAAGATCCAAGGACGAAAATATCTATTATCATCTGTAATTTCCAAGCAAGCACATAAGAAGAGTCTAATTATTCTTTCTTGGTCAGAGAACAAATTCAAGCAGTTCAGGTCCTGTAGGAATGTTTTGAAACCTGATGTTGCGAACTTGTTGATGGTATTTCATTTAGCCCCATGGGTCTGCTCAAGAAGCTCATCATCAGTTCTGTTGGTTTTTTTTTTGTTTTGTTTTGTTTTGTTTTTTTTTTTTTTTAATGCTTACTTTGACTTTCTGTCTTGCTTTCTTCTCTTACCTTGACTTTCTTTCTTGTCTTCTTCTGAATGTGCATCTCCTTGTGAAAATGGTTTTAGTTTGAGTTGAGTCCTATTGGGTTTCAAATCACAGATATCATGCTTGGTGATCAGTAAACGTTCATTAATTAAATGAAAAACATACTAGATTATCTGTAGTCTATATAAATGCAAAGATAAAGAAATATAGAAGAGAGAGGATTAGTATCTGAAAACAGTCCCATGTTAGGAAATATCCCAGGTGGGCACTGCCACATGTGACACTTTTAGAGTATCTATTAATCAACTCCACTACGGGGACAATCAAAAGTAATCATGCTAACAGTGCATTGGAAATCATATAAAGAGTAAATATGTTATTTGGCTTAATCAAATTATTTTATTTTAAGTTTGAGAAATGAAAATATTCATTCTTATTTTTGGTTTATTTGGAAATAATATTGCTGCATAAGACATCTTCAGAATGTCTCAAAATCTGTTGAATTATGTTTCACCAGCAGTTGGCTAAAAGGAGTTGCCCAAATTTCCAATACAGTTAGAAGTACACTTGGAAAGTAGAGCCTATATCACGAGCTGGCCAGGACCCTCTGTGGTGTAACCTATTTATTTCTGCTTATATCTGCTTATATCAGGAGTTCCTCTGTTCTTTCTCCAGAACCATTTAAAATTCCCAAAGCTCTCTGAGTCCATCCTGAAGTCCCTTTGTTAGCAGACTTCAGTCACTCTACTGTGGCCTCCACTAACCCTTGCACTTCCACCTCCACAGTTATGTGGGGTATGGGTGAGACACGGTCTTTCCTTACTCCTTAGTGTTTTACTACAGCTAATTCCTGTTTCCATTTCTATACCAAGATTTTTTGAACACAGGTCAATAAATGCTTCGAGACATGAATTGGACATCATACAAAATTACCTGCTGTCATTTCTGTCAGAGTTATGCAGAATTCTGTTTTTCTGAGGACTTTATGGCAATGTTTCAGCCTACTTCTAAACCTATTATACCTAGGAAAAAGCTTTTTGATCTTCTATTTTGTTTTTGCTTTTTTATTTTCAGAACATAATCCCCCATGAGTGGAAGTCTCTCGGAGAAAGCAATAGGAGAGAAAGAAACCATTTATCTTCCTGATAAGTGCGTAGGGCCCTTGAGCTTCTAACAGCCACCACCAAATCTATTTAACAGATAGAATCATGAAAGATGACATGTAATTTCTGAAATATTGAAAAGTTCTTTCATCAAATTGTTATTGCTGTTCACATTTAACATTCACCAAAGCTCCTTTGCATATGTTTTGTGAAGCCTTTTAGGTTAGTTCCCATAAATATCTGAGTTGGGCATCCTTACCAGTGTGTAGTTTATATAGCAATACACAGATTGCTGATATCTTTCATTTAGGTTTTAGTATAATTTCATCATTATAAATTTTTACTTTAAGGATCACGGTTAGTAAAACCATTAACATTATACCTATCACATTATTGAGAGAAACCTAGATTTTATAATTAATATATTAGAGCAAATTATGTATTCCTTGATGCTGAATTCCCCTCTCAAGGCCTATAAATGACTAGGTTAATTTTTTATGGGATTTAAAAATTGTTACAATTACCCTGTTTGTCTTTAGGATCACTAACTCAGGATGATCTTTTCTAGTTCTATCCAGTTGCCTGCAAATTTCATGATTTCCTAGTTTTTAATTGTGTGTAAATGTCCCAGTGTTTCTTTAACTATTCTTCTGTTGAGGAACATCTAGGTTGTTTCCAAATTCTGGATAGTACAAACAGAGCTGCTATGAACATAGTTGAATAAATGTCTTTCTGTGGTGAAGCATCTTTCAGGTATATGGCCAGAAGTAGAATATCTGGGTCTTTTAATGGCCCTATCCCCAGTTTTCTGAGAAAGCTCCAGATTGATTTCCAAAGTGGTTGTATTCCAACCAGGAATAAAGGAGTGTTCCTCTTTCTCCAAATCCTCACCAGCGTGTGCTGTCCCTTGAGTTTTGATATTAACCATTCTGACAGGTGTAAGATGGAATCTCGGAGTCATTTTGATTTGCATTTCTCTGATGACTAAGGGAAGTGAGTATTTCTTTAAATGCTTCTTGGCCATTTGATATTTCTCTGTTCAGAACTCTCTGTTTAGCTCTGTTTCCCATTTTTAGGTTGGGTTATTTTATTTGTTCATGTTTACTTTTTGAGTTCTTTATATATTTTGGATATTAGCCCCTGTTGGATGTAGGATTGATGAAGAAATGCAGGTTCCAGAGTACATTTCAGAGACAGCATCCACTACCCTTATTACTGGAACCACATGTTGAGCTGCCCATCAGCTACATATATGTAGAGGACCTAGGTCCAGTTCATGTATGGTCCTTGGTTGGTGCTTCAGAATCCCAAGGCCCCTCTGGGCCCTGGTTAGTTGGCTCTGTTGGTCTTCTTGCAGAATTCTTGTGGCCTCTAGGTCTTTTTATCCTTCCTCCTACTTTTTCACTAAACTTCACCCATTGTTTGCCTGCAAGTCTCAGTATCTGTTTTGAACCGCTGCTGGGTGAAGTCTCTCAGAGGACAATTCTGTTAGGCCCCAGTCTGCAAGCATAGCAGAGTATCATTAATAGTATCTGGGATTGGCCCTCTTCCATGGGCTGTGTCTTGGGCAGAGCCATACATCGGTTGGCCATTGCCTAAATATATGCTCTATTTGCTCTGCCTTTATCCACACAAGTTTGTAGGTAGGGTAAGTTTTGGATTAATGTCTTTGTTGGTGCTTTGGTGTTCTCCTCCCTCCACTGTGAGTCTTGTTTAGTAAGAGGGTGTCCTCTTCAGTCTCCATGACCCCTGCTACTAGAAGTCTCAGCTAGATTTCCCCTTATATCCTCCCAGAGGCCTGTTCTGACCATTCTCCAGTTATGCACAAAGATTCACCCACTCAGTTTCTCTTTTCTCTGCAGGCATTCTGTCCTCCTGGCCCTGCTCTCTCTAGGTCTGATCTGCACCCTTATTTCTCTCTGCATTCCTCTCTTAATTGTTCTCTGTCTCTTCAACCACAACCTGTGTTTATTATATTTCTTCTTCTGAGGGACATTTAAGCGTCCTTCCTTGGGTTCTCCTTGTTACTTATCATCTTTGCGTCTGTTAATTCTAGTATGTGTGTCCTGTACCAAATGGCTAAAATCCAGTTATAAGTGAGTACATGACAGGATTCCCTTGCCAGGCCATAGGGAAAACTTAATTGTGATGTGATTTGATGAGCTGGGGTGGAGAGGAGGAATGTAGGGTGGGACTAGGAGGAGAGGACAGAGAGGGTAGTGACTGGAGTATAAAGCTAACAAATAGATTAAGTAAGAAATTTTACTATCTAATAAAAAAGAAGAATGTTACTATTGAAGCCTGAACAAAATAGTTATATGCATCCAACTTTCTGCACTGCTAATAAACGCATCAATTTACAAGTTAGGAATATCATATTGAGAGTTTAATAGACCTGGCATAGCTAGGTGAAAGCCAGGGACTGTGTGGATATAAATGATAGGATGATAGACAGGGAGATGATGTCAGGCTAATTCTAGCAAAAAGATTGCAGGAAGAACATTCACATGGCCTGTCTTGGGCAGCTGAAAACTCTTGGGAAAATGGGCACCTGGTGACTAGTGTTCTCTCTCTCTCTCTCTCTCTCTCTCTCTCTCTCTCTCTCTCTCTCTCGAATATTTTGCTCATGTACATGTATGTGCAGAGCTTATGAGCTGGCTAGTGGGGATGGCCCAAAAGAACCTGTAATCCTTAGGTTTCCTCTACTCTACATTAAAATTGCAAACTTCTGCCGCCACTGCTTCTCCTCCTCTTGCTCCTCCTCCTTTTCCATTTTTTATTCTTTCTCCTCCTTTTTCCCTTCTTTTTTCTTTTTCTTCTTTTTATAAAGGTGTTGCAGATCCAAATTAATTAGCTGGTAATCTCTCTCTCCAGTCCACCTGTTCGTTTTTAGTGGAACTGAGAAAAATATCTAGTTGACCATCAGAAACATGTTCTCTGTGGCTACAGATGCCAGAAAGTTGGAAAGGAACTTAAGGAACACTCTCTTTATACCATTATATAATCAATCTCCTCCCTCTCTCTCTCTCTCTCTCTCTCTCTCTCTCTCTCTCTCTCTCTCTCTGTGTGTGTGTGTGTGTGTCATCTGTCTATCCATCTATGTATGTATGTATGTATGTATGTATCTATCTATCTATCTATCTATATGTATATATATCATCTGTCCATTTATCTATCTATTTATCTATCTATCTGTATTAATTTATAATCACCCTATTGCTTTATTTGAAACTAAGTTAGATTCATAGCCCAGGTTAGCTTAAAACTTGCAATTCTCTTGCCTGAGCCTCCTGAGAGTTGGGCATATAAATATGGGCCCCCACACCTGATTTTTTTTGTATTAACTAAGTTTGACTTCTAATAAAATGTACACGTGCTTGTAATTTAGACTATCACACAATTCACTTCATAATCAATTTCTCATTCTTCTGGGGACTTACTTTTTCACCCCATAATCAGGTGAACTGGGCAAAAACTTTTGTAAAGAGGCCTAGCTTCTTTGTTGTAATTGAAATAATTCTAATGTAATCTTATAGATTTAGAAACTGAAAAGACAGATTCCCAGGTTTTACAACTGAAAGAAGTGTTTTGTTGACACAGTGGTTAGTGTACCACTTTCCACAGTTTTGAGCAAACTGGGTTTCCACTGTCTTAGGGAATTGTGATGCTTCACAGGAAAGAAGAGAGCCTTTAGAAATATAGAGGAAGAAATGTAACTCATGATAGTGCTCTTCTAAAGTGTAGTACCATTCGGGACTGTGGCCTAGATTGGTTGCTTATTGAGACACTTATGTTTACTTCTAAAAGCCTTTCCCTTTTGTGTCATGAAGTATGGATTTGCTTGATGAAACATTTAAGTAAGAAAGTTCTAAGCTGCATATGGAAATAACAGAGGCCCTCACATATAATATGCATCAAGAGACTTTAGCAAAGAGTATTAAGGTACTCTGACACCCTAGCCCTTCCTGTAGGAGAATACTCTATTATATTATGGCACTTAAATATAAATTATAAAGTGGGCTTACTAATGATTATTATTTAATCTATTTTATTCCTGATGTATAATGGATTTGTATTTGCAGGTTTCTTGAAACATGAGTAAAACAAATTAATAAATTTTTAAAAGTATTCAGATATAAATGCTTTAAAAGTTATTTTGAAAACAATTTGTATTTGAATTAAATTATTACATATAATTAAATTTATGTATATAATTAAATTAATATATTTTAATGTGTTTAAAGTACAAAATAGTACATTTCTATTATATTTTTTAAAATCTCAACAAGAGGATTTTACAATATCATTACTTTTGATAAATGAAATTAAATTAATTTAGAGTATACCAAAATTTAAAATATTATTTTTGTGATACTTTTTCTAAAGTAATTAGAGGAAGATATAGTTTTATGTAGGGACTTTGCAGTTAAACTTATCTATATATGATACACATGTGGAAATAGTTAGAGCCATAAAATAAAAAATGAGAATCTAGATTATATTTTAAATACAAGTACAATGGGTTCAGTTGTGTCCTCTAAAAACTATGCTGAATTCATAGCATTCGCTATCTATGAAGATGACCTTGTTTGGAATAGGCTCATTATAGGTACAGGTAAAAAATTAGAATAGACTAGAGTGGTACATAAATTCGGTGCCTTATATTTTATAAGAAAGTCATATGATGCATGGAGATATAGGGAGAGCTATGACTATGTGGTGACAGAGAGATATTAACACGATGCATCTACACACTAAGTAATGTCATGAACTAATGGCAAAATAGAGTCTTCTACCCCAGGAAGAACCAGGCTTATCACTATCTTGATTTCAGATGTTTTGCCTTCAGGATTGTGAAATAAGAATTGATATTGTTTTAAGACCTTCATTTCATAGTCATTAGTTAGGGCCCCAATAAACAGATATGATGAACCTCTAATAAACAGTATGAAATCCTTATTAGGTTGGATAAAGAAGAGCCTTGCATTGAAAAGTACAGAAGGTATAATAAATATGAGTCTCTTCCATGTTAAGATAACACATTTATAAAACCAATATGCAATCCCCTGTGACTTCAACAAGAAAGGTCAAATGCATGCTAGGGGCAGGTGAACAGTGTACCCCAAAGTCTCTTAGTCTCAGCATCCTTTTCACATCAACACTTCTATTCTAAAGTAAGACACAGTCACTATTTGAGTTCCAGTAATCGCGTCTACATTGGCTGTTGGAAGGAAGGAAATAATTTCTACATCTTTTATCATTAATAATCCTTCTCAGAACAACCAGTTAAAAGTTATGCTATCATCCTTCAGGGTAGCCCTGTGACCCTAGTTTTAGCTTGGTAAGATGGATATTCTAGGCTCTTTTGCAGGCCCTCTGACACTTACATCATTCAAAGTTATATTGGTGATAAATACAAGAAAGCTAATGTTATCTAGTAGGTTTTACACCAAACAAAACCACATGGAAAGAAATCCATGTAGAAGCAAGTCTTGTAGAGTACAAATTTTAAAAATAAAGAGATCACTTAAATCAAATGACCCAGAAAGTCTATCATTATCCTCAAGATTTTTCAGAGGGTTTACTAGGGTTTAAAAAGTCTAGTGCGAGCTCTGTATACTTCACCTCTGGTTGTCCTTGTCCCTTTTTCATCTATGCTCCACTCATGGTATCTGCAATTTTCTTCTAATAATTGAAGTGTCCATCTTCCTTGTGACTCTTTTTTATATATCTTACATTGGCCAGATTACTGTTATTTTCATTTCTTCTTTTTTTTTTTTTAAATTTATTTTATTAATATGTACACAGTGTTGTCTGCTTGTTTACCTGCAGGCCAGAAGAGGGCACCAGGTTACATTATAGATGGTTGTGAGCCACCATGTGGTTGCTGGGAATTGATCTCAGGACCTTTGGAAGAGCAGGTGGTGCTCTTAACCACTGAGCCATCTCTCCAGCCCTTATTTTTGTTTCTTAAATCATATCCCAAAATTTATCTTGATTATCTCACAAGTAAGCTTTCTATATACAGCACTATTCATTTGTAAATGTCTATCTCGTCTGTGATTCAACCTTCGTCTGTCTTCTCCACTAATGAAGACACCATTCTGTTTTGTTCAGTCCTTTGTCGTCATGTCTAGAGACAGTTGAGGACATGTGTAAAGCTAGCTTTCAATGATTCCTTGTTTTAAATTAAGTATGTTATTAATTTAACGAGAAGATAACTCACAAATTAATATCTAAGACACATGAATGAATAATTTGTTTCCTGATTAGCTCATTATCACCATACATAGTTCCTTCAGGCTTGTGCGCCAGCATTGGACTGCAGTAGTACTTTATGGCTATTTTCATAATGGATAAAATTGTGAAGGATTTTAACAAATAAATCAGTAACATTTATTACTGTAGTGCCATGCATGGTTCCTGAAGCTAGACATATGACAGGAAATAATTGGAATCCAATACATAAAGATCTTTCATACTCAGATAAATTATTCATTTATCTAACAATAAGACTTTTTAATAAAGGACAAGTCATAGTCATATAACAAGGTATTATGAGGCTCATTAAAACAATTTGGGACAGTAGTATAGCCACTGACAGGGAAATATGTTCAGGGTACCTTACTATTTTGCTAAGTGGAGAGAATGTATTTCTGTATAAGAATGTGTCTGGATAAATTATAATTACAGTGGCAATTGTTGTTTTACTGGGTTACTCCTAAATATAATTATCTCTGAAATTTATTTTGTTTCTTTCTAAAATGTACTCCATTTAAAAAGCAGTAAAAATTATATATATATATATATATATATATATGAAAAGAAATACTGTAAGAATAAATAAAAGAAGTAAATTTTTTTAGCATTACTATTAGCCCATGCTTTGGTGCCTCACATTTGACCATGTCCCCTGGAGGGGGAGACCTGGTGGCACTCAGAGGAAGGACAGCAGGTAGCCAAGAAGAGACTTGATACCCTATGAGAATATATAGGGGGAGGTGATCCCCCTCAGGAACAGTCATAGGGGAGGGGAATAATGGGAAAATGGGGGGGGGGAGGAATGGGAGGATACAAGGGATGGGATAAACATTGATATGTAACAAGAATAAATTAATAAAAAAAAACAAAAACTAAATCAAACTGTGGTATATGAACAGTTCTAGAAATAAAACAGAGTTCCCTTTGTCACTTAAAATACATTGTTGAAAGTTATACCATATTTGCATATGCTGGAATAGCTTTGTCAGGAAATGAATGGTACAGTTTTAACTGATTTATTCATGTTAACTTACAGAAACACATAACTTATGAAATGGATCCTGCAGAACTCTTCTGTGCTATAGCAGCACTGAAAACAATGAAATAGCCAGGCATCTCTTCCTAGTTGTTGTGTTGTATGAATCAGAGTAAATACTCAGTATGATTCTTTCATGATCTCCTTGACCATGCTGCAGGGTAGATGCAATTCATTTGCTCTAGGATGCATACTAAGTGGCAGTCCCAGAATCTGGATCTGCCTGATCATTCATAACCCAGTTCAGATGTCATCGGGACTTAGGGAAAGTTGTGAAACTTTATTAACCTTCCTCCCACCTTGTCAGATTGAAATAGTATGCAAACTGATCCCCCAACTTTCTAAACTGTAAATATGCCTATTTGCACATTTGTGAATCTGTTTTCCTGAGACTTTTCTCAAATTATAATATGATTCCAATATGAATGAAGACACCAGTTGAAAATAGAAGTAAAATATGGGTCTCTCCCTGAGATAATTTTCAGTTTTGTCACCCCTTCTCTCCCCAAAAAAACATGCAAGCAATGTCTAATTTCTACCAAATAACACTTCTCAATTCTTTTTTTAATGATACAAAACCAGCATTTACTGCATTGCTGCCTCAGAATGAATATGTTGGAAAGGCATGACTATTAGGTTAGAGTGATTACCAACTCTTTCAATATCTTTTGAGAACCATACTTTCTCTGGGTTTCATGCCTTTTGGTACTAAGCTAGGCCCTGAAGTTCATTACTGTAAGAAGTCAGACTGGCAAGTATATGAGAAGTGGCTCTGCAGCACCATCTCTTACTGATTGACGGTCTCATAAAAACTGTCAAAAAGTGATATCAGCAGGCAGTTCAGCCAGGCCACCTTTTCGAGAAGAGGTTTCCATGTTTATATTCAAAAGGATCAATCACTCTAATACAGACTCAAGCTTGTCTTTGGTAGCAATATTTCCATTTGCAGTAAAGATGTAAGGGGAGGACTCCTGTGTGTTCATGGATCTTATATCAATGTCAAAATTAGTACATAAAGCATCCATCAATTATATACACAAGGTGAATTGGTCATACCTTTTACAAAGTGCTATATATTTGCAGTTTTACTGTTTATTTTCAGACACCTCTGGAAGCAGGCAAATTAACAAGTGCCTGAATACCATTCCTGAACAAGAGCCAAGGGTATGGCCTGAAACTCCCAGTAGTTTATCTGCCCAGAAACTAGAATCATTAACTCTAGAATTATATTTGTTTTTAAATTCCAGGAATACTTTCAGTTTTACTTTCAATCATCATAAATATATTGACTGTTTATAGGTAGTTGTGAAATGCTTACTGTGGGCCTACAGAGGTAGCTAAGCACATAGAATTCTCAGAGTGTAAAAAGTTTGTGAAGTATGAAAGTCTTGTGTCATCTGAAGTAAAGTGTTACGGTTGTTGGTTATTAATAAAGTTGACATGCACTAGTCCAGATCCCACATTTAAGTAAAATGGCACTTCAGAGGATTACCGTTAAGTTTACATAGTGTTGCTCCACCCCCTGCTGCAGGCAGATAACTTTCTGTCTACCCACTGCAATCCTTAATATTGTTATTGCATAAAAAAGCAGCAGTATAAAGGTTGATTAACAAAAATTCAGAGTTTGAACTCTATTTTGAAAGGTATTTGTATCAATATACTTATCACTTTTTAAAAAATTACTAACCTGTCTCCTGCTTTCCTTTGCATATTAAAAACCTACAAAGAAAAACCCAACACCATCTGATGCACTATTCTGATTTTCACAAGTTCTAATTGTCAACAACACCATGATTATCACATTTTAGTAATTCCCAAGTAAATTAGATCCCCATACTAGTATTTACCAACTACAACCCATTACCTCTAGGACACATTCATATAAAATACCCAAAGGTCATATATTTCTCACCCTGGAATACTTAATATAAACTCTGACATACAGAAATTAGAGTTCCATGTTGAAAAAATTTCAAAGAAAAATGTAGCCAATTAGCAAAATTATATTTGAGAATATAGTCCTGTGTACTCATTTTAAAATTTACTTTTAATAACAATAATTATCTCTTCATCTATCTACTCATAGAGGAGCTATAAAATAAAATATTTTCAGACTTAATTATTCATAAGCCCCAGCTAGACATGGGTTTGAGTTCTCATCAGTAATATAACACAGAACATTAAATATGCACTTATCCTTGGTCCCTTGAAACTAATTGAATCATTAAGCTATTGCCATTAGAAAACTGATCAAATGTTACGAAGTTAAGTTATGAACTTACTAGAGATCTCATTTCATTCATTTAACATTTTTTGGCTTCTTCTCTTCTTTGTTTTCCCCATGGATCTATATGAAGCAGTTGTTGAGCATAACTACATCTCACTTAAGAGTACCACTGACCCGTGTTCCCTGATTCAAGTCTTAGAAATAGGGGAATGTCTTCTGCAGCATCTAACCTTACTTCTTGTGCTTAGAAACATCTGCTTCAAACCTTACATGTTGATAGCATTCCTCAGTGTACCCCTATTTATGGGTAGGTGCATCCAGGAGGCTCCATTGAAAGGAAAAAACTTCTATATTCAAAGATACTGAAATTACTATTGATAACGAGATTTGTGATGATTAAAAAATCATAACATCTGAATTTCACATCCGTATTTCCACTGGTTCTTCAAAGATTTACTCATAAGTATCCCCAATCTGTAATGGATTATACGTAGAAATATATGATTATCTAGATGCACTTAAACTCTCTTCATTCCAAATTGACTCCTGTCCTTGATGGATCTGATCCCATCCTTGCATTCACTCTTCTGGAACTCTTGATATGATTTTTGGTATCTATTGGACCCTTATTTTTAGGTACCTGAGCTTTCACACCTAAGTTATGTGTCACCTTAACTAGCCTTCCTTGTTTTCTCTCTCTAATACTGTACAGACTGCTTGGCCTGCACTTCAAGGTCTCACTTTGATTCTTTGATCTCTCTGTCAGAAAACTCCAGAGCACTTCAGTACCTTCCTGGGAATAGAGAGGATACTTGCATTCACTATCCATCATCACAGTCTTGGTTCTATTTTATGGATTATATCTCACACTCTTTCATGCTTCGTCTGTCTTTGGGTCCCTTGCCAGGGCAGCCTTCCTCCATCAAAGATATTGTACCTTTGGGTAGTCTAGTTCATAGAAGCATAATTTGATAGTTTAATATACTCTGTCTTCAGAGAGAGAAATACTGTTGCTTCCAGAATACTGACTGTGGAGCATTCAGACTTGGCTTGTAGGGACATGAACAGAGCAGGATGTGTATGCTGCTGCACTTTGTCATTATTAGTGACATGATGGTTTCCCAGAATCTTGAGAAGGTGCAAAAAGGTAATTATTAAAAAGTGAAAAAGGAGTTATGAGTTAGAAGTTGTGAGGAGAAAAGCTCAGGTGCTGTTGCTAAAGATGATGAAGCCACACATAGATTCTTGCATCCACTGTTCATTATCCACAGGATTTAAAACTGCACAAGGCCAAAGTCTAAACCTCCTTGAATGACCATTGTGTGTCTAATATCTGGCTCCAAACAGATTCTTAAGAACTATTTAAATGGATGGTATTTTTCCTCCAATGAACACATTATCTGACTATTTGCTATATATCTTGGATGATAAAGAATAAAAGCACAATTCTGCTCTTCAATAGCTCCCAAAATATTGAGGTCAGCCTACTCATGGTTTAAAATAAATCACACATCATTTCGAGTACCACCACGGTCATGTCCACAGAGTGCAATGGTCTATGCAGTTTTCTTCAGCCATTTCATACTTATTTCATGGAAAAACAGACTGCCACATGTCCTGCACTAAAATTATCTTCAGTTCAACCTTACAGCCTTTCTCAAGAAACTTCTTTCTCTTCCTTGTTGCTTCATTGATCCTTGCTGAGGAGAAAGAGAGATATTTCTATTTCTGGAAGTCAGTATCATTTTTGTTTATTTCAGCTGTAAATTTAAAGTTGTACCTAACTCTGTGGGGCAGGAATTGTTTATACCTCTGGGAGATTTGTGTGAAACCTATTTCAGGATAGCTGTTTAGTGGCACACTTTTAATTGGTATATTCAATACAAAAAAGCCTAAAAATTTTAAAATTTATGTACCAGACATAAAGATAGCAATAAATATTTTTGCAACTCTTATAGTATATACCTAAACTGGGAGCTACGGATTCTAATAGAGAAATTTAAGGATTATTTTGCTACTTGATTTCAGCAAACAATACCAAAAAATAGGCTCTATTTTTCCCTAGACTTGAAATTTACACCATAGCATATGTCGTAGTATTAATGTTTTTTCAAATGTACACTTCAATCAATTCTATAATATATGAACATTTAGAATAATATGACTAAAGGTAATAAATATGGTTACTTTCCATAGCTTTGGCTGGCTAAACTCTGTTAGATAGAGCAGAGTTAATATGGACAGAATGAGGAATTTAAGCATTCTTGTGCTCCAGTTACCTTTCATTTTATCCTAGCCAATCACTAGACATCACATCCTGCCCATCAGCTCTCAAAGGCATGCATGGCTGAGGGAGATGGATGAGAACTATATTGATGAATCAATGGTAATCCATCTTATGAGTGAAAAGCAGCTCGACCACATCATCCTGCAGCATCTGTTAAATGACCCATTTATGAATCCCTTCCATATTTGTGCAGTGTCCACATAAGGTTTAGGCTAGACTAGACCTCAGAGGAGTAAGCAGTGTTTACTCAGAAGAGCTCTCATGTTGATTTTGTTTAAACTTCTCAAATGCCCTATTAATTTTTCAGGCTGTTAAAATAGTGTGGTTTTCTTTTCTGTTAGGCCGGTAAGTAGATCATTTTAGGGATTATTTTTATCTGGAATTCTAAAAATGGGATTTTTTTAAACAGTTAAATATGTATCATGCCTAAATAATCTATTTTTATTTTTAGACTATGACATTTTTATATATAACTATTATTACCTTTTACCATTTAATTTTACATAAAAATATATTATGATCTTAAATTTTTGATATTTTAAAGAAGACTGATGATATAGTAAATTGTCTTTTTTTGATAACTAGGCAACTAATTTAATACTTGGTTACAAATTAATCTATTGTAAAGAGTACTAGAAACAGCAGATGATGTGTTATTCTTGTTCTTTTGTTTTTGTTTTTTGTTTTTGTTTGTTTATTTGTTTGTTTTGTTTCTTTAAGATATGGCTTCTCTGTGTAGTCTTTGCTGTCCTGGACCTCTTTGTAGACCAGGCTGGCCTCAAATCCACAGAGATATGCTTGCCTCTACCTCGCAAGTGTGATGTGTTATTCTGAACTCCCCTTTATATAATGAAAGAGCCCAAATGCATGAAAATACATGGCAGTTCCCAAGTATCAATAGATGACATAATATAAAGTTCATAATATATGTGAATCTGTGATATCCTTGATCCCTGTGTATGCCATGTTCTTCTACATACACATATCTATAACCAATATCTAAAAATAAGCCAGAGAAATTCCAATAATATATTAAAATATTGTGATAAATGTTATGTCATTGTGGTCTTATGCTATGTTATTGTAAACTCAGTAATCTTTTGTGATGATATAGGATAATGGAATTTTCTGGCAAATAAGATGGTACCAGGAACATGTTGTACAAAGCCTACACGTGGTCAAGGAAGATTTCACATTTAGGAAAAGATACAATGAAATCCATGTGAGTTGATGATGGGATGCAAAACTGGATATATTTCAAGCTTGTCTAGTATTTATTTCTGGAAATTTCTATAAACAATGCGAGCTAAGATTGCAGATTAAGGAGGAGGTATTGAAGGTTATGGTATCATGTATCAACTGAAATAAAGATTCCAGTTCCAAATCAGTGTTCTTGGAGATGAGAAATTTCAGACCTGAATTCATGACTGAGATGTAAGAATTGTGTGTGATTCAATTCCAGTTTATTCTACATATTACTTATTTTGGCCAGTTCACTGAAATGAATTGGCAGTGTAATGTTAGATATATAATGATTTATTTAATTTTTAGTTTTCTTTTTAATTACCTGTGTGTGTGTGTGTGTGTGTGTGTGTGTGTGTGTCTGTGTGTGTGTGTGTGTGTGTGTGTGTGTGTGTGTGTGTGCATATGAGTATAAGTGCTCTGAAAGGCCAAAGACACCAGATTTCCTTGAAGCTGTAGTTACAAGTGGTTGCATGTTCCAGGCTTTGGTTGCTGCGAACTGAAATCAGATCCTTACAAAAATGGTATGTGCTATTCATCTCTGAGCCTTTTCTCAACCCCATAATACACACCTTGTAAAGAAAGATGACAGAGTTTGGGAGTGTGATAGGGCTGTTGAAATTCTCCGATTTTTGAAAATCCATGCTTTTACTATTTTGGCTCATAGTCAAATAATCTAGCATCTGTCTACTCTGGTTTCATTCCTCTAAAAAGCCAAGGCCGATAATGCCAGTTCTCCCTGGTATGTGAGCTTATGAAGTTTAAATAATTAATATGTGTCTATGATTTATATAGGACATATTTAAAATATTTAACATTAATTTAGTATATATAGTAAATGTTGTTTATATGGTCTTACATACTGATAACAATTTCATCATTAAATTGTACCCATTGTGTTAAAATTAAGTACTGTCCAGAGATTCTGTAGCTATAATCTACATCTTGTTATAAATATGTTAATTATTTTCATGCAGCTATTGAAATGAGAATTATTAGAAATCATCACATATTAAAGACTGAAGTAGAAAATAACTAATCAATGCTGAAGATGGCAAAAGGATAAAGTGTGTGTTTTGTATCTATTATCCTTAAATAATGACATTTGTTAGATTTATGAAATCCTAGAGGTACAGTTTAAACCACTTTTTCTTTATCATCAACAAATTTCACTCAAATCCACACGAAGGAGATAATGGAAACACACGAATTACTTACAAAAAATCAAATAACATTTTCACTATACTCATATTTTTTACATGAATTCTAGTGAAAACATGAACTTTTTGAGAATCTAAGGCATAGTTAGAATGAACGAAGAGAGGGTATTAGCAGGTCATGAATATTCTTAGGTCTTTCATGTTCTTCTTTGTAATAAAGTGATGATATGTCAACAAAATTATATTCTGGAAGAATGTATCAGTTTCAATTTTGTATAATCTATGGGTATGATGGACTGCGTAGCCTCACACCGACACAGAAGAGAGGTACTCCATCCACTCCATACACACAAGTACCAGCTCTCAAGTAAACAGTCAGGCATGAATATCAGTGAAAACAATGGGGTCTAAAAGCATGTTACATTTTGGATGATTTAAGTTAGGGGACAAAACTGCTGCATTTCAAAAATTAGTTTGAATCAAAGTCTCACTTTTCTGCTTTGATTATTGGTAATGATTAATTTTGATTCTTTATATTTGAAATGTAATATGGTGTTTCTCTTTCAAGACTGTATGAGATGAACTCAAGTGATGGTTAGCAGAAGGTCTGGACTCAAATCTATGCTGGAAAAAGCTTTGTCATATGTGATTATAACCACAAGGCAGAGCAGTTATTTTAAGGACATTTTAATGTCTACATGTAAGCATCAAGCATACAGGAAAATGTTTTCATGTATGTCTTCATGGCTTGTCTATGAATGTTAAGGTTGGCTAATATTGCCTTTCAAAAGACCAGCTAAATGAAGTAGTAATATATTGGGTGACTGAAAAGTTTGATCATATATTCATATTCCTGCTCCACCATCGCTAACCATGTGACCATTAAGCTACAAAAACTGCTTAAGGTTTCATTTCCTTATTAGTGAAAGCTATATAATCACATGTACTCGATAAAACCAGTGA